>NC_081352.1:405202-470948 GCF_029784015.1 Lycium ferocissimum
GATGTAATTCGATATTCTAGTTGTTGTCGTTATGGATTATGTGACGTTGAATGAAGAATGTGGTTGAAGTTAACGAATATAGATGATAATGAAATGTATGGTTGTGATTGAAGTTGAAGGTTTCGGATGAAGTAGTATGTAGATTAAGTTGTTGGAACATTATGTGAATTAAATTGAATTGAATTGAATTGAACTGGATATTGATAGTATTGTTGTTGGTTTGGCCGAGTTGAATTCTCGGGTTTGTTGTTGTTGATTTGGGGCCGAGCCACATTCTCGGGGTTGGTATATTTACAGGGGAGGTGCTGCCGAAATTCTGGCATAATATGAGTGAATTTATTTGAAAAGTTGGAACAAGTGAGTAACAATGGATTAAATGATTATGTGAATTCTTTTGTATGTAGATTGACAAGTTTGGACAAATAAGCATAACTAGTTGGTCGCGGCACAGGTATGTAAGGCTTACCCTTTATTCCTTTTGACATGCCTTAGAGCCAAGTAAGTTATGATATGTATTTTGAGGAAACTCTACTCTATAATCCCGAGTTTGGTATGATTCGTCCTCTCTCTCTGATATCAGTATCTAATAATCCGGATACGAGTATTCTAATTTGAGCACTCTGACATAAGTACTCTGATATAAATAGTTTGACATAAGCGGGTTGACATAAGTATTTGTCTTAAGTATTTGATATAAGTACTTAGACGTAAGTATTCTACCATAAGTATTCTAATAAAAATATTCTGTTATGAAGGATCTATCACGTATGTCCTGACAGTACGTCCGATTATGCCATCGAGTCTTGGTTTGTGTGCATTTAGTTTCTCACTACTCTGCTCGTGCATGTGTTATGATTTCCTTCGCCGAGTCCCGGGCCGGTTATGCTTCGTGCGCAATATGATATATTCCGGTGTGATGCTGTGTTACGGTTCACCGAGCTCCTCTTCAGAGGGCCGGGTTCCGTTTGGTGTGATGCTGTGTTATGGCGTTATGGTTGGCTATGATGTGTTACGGGGATATGTCGGGTTACGGAGATATGAAACCTTCCGGTGTGATGTCGTGTACGGCGCCATCGATGTGCGGGCGACCATCGTTCTAAGAGCCTATGCATGATTTATACTTTAACTGAATATTCTGATATTTTGCATGTCATCTCTACTTTCTGCATTTTGCTATCATGGTTCTGTATTCCCGCTTTACATACTCAGTACATATTCCGTACTGACCCCCTGTCTTCGGGGGGCTGCGTTTCATGCCACGCAGTACATACGTATGATCGGGAAGACTCGGCAGAGGTGCTTCAGGCGAATTGGCGAGCTCCACCTTTCTCCGTAGTGCCGCCGAGTCCGAGTATTCATATGTTGTGCTTTCGATTTGTGTTAGAGACTTTGCGGACGAGTCGTAGGTACCGAATGTCGGCCGTAAGCGGCTTCATTTGTCCGTCACATTTTGTTTGGTCTCGGGTCCGAGACCCGTGTCCCAAGCGGCCCCGTTTTTGCTATGGTGGCCTAAATGGCCTATGTGTTCGTATATGTATGTACGTTCAGGCGATGTACATTCCGCCTGCCTACGGATTTGATGTGATATGTTTGATATGTTCGATACACGTGGCCGCCTAAGACGACGTCTGTCTCAGTTCTTTTGAAAATCCTTCTGCATGTTCTATGTGATCCGATTTGGAAATTCGGAAAGAATATGTATGAAGTCAGAGTCCGAGGGTTCGCTCGGCCCCGTATATGGGGTCGGGTGCCCATCACACCCTAATAAGGTTGGGGTGTGACAGATAAGGCCCAATATATCTCGGACTGAGCTTCCCTTTCTTGCAAAATCTCATAACACCTTTCATAGGTGACACTTTCAGGAAAACCCAATCACCAATCTGAAACTCTAAATGTCTACGGCAATTGTCTGCATATGATTTCTGCCGACTCTGAGTCGCTAACAACCGCTCCCGAATGAGTTTCACCTTATCCACCGCCCGCCGGACCACATCCGGGCCAATCAACTCGCCTCTCCCCAACATCAAACCAACCGATCGGTGACCTACACTCTCTTCGCCATACAACGCCTCGTACGGTGCCATCGAATACCGGAGTGGTAGTCGTTATTATAAGAAAATTCAACAAGTGGCAAATGGTCATCCCGCCTACCTCGAAATCAATAACACAAAGCTCGCAACATATTTTCCAACGTCCGAATAGTGCGCTCGGCCTCGTCCGTCTGACCGGGGATGGAATGTCAGACCGAGACTCACCCGTGTCCCCAATCCCGCCCGAAATGATCTCCAAATTAGCACGTAAACTAGGCACCTCTATCGGAGATAATAGATATAGGAACTCCGTGAAGTCGCACAATCTCCTTAATATATAGCCCGGCATAATCCTCACCGAGTAGGTAGTCCGACCTGAAGAAAATGGGGGCCGATTTCGTCACCGATCAATAATAACCCAAATAGAATCATACCTCCGTGGAGTGCGAGGTAAACCTGTAATAAAATCTATATTAATGATCTCCCACTTCCACAACGGTATCTCCATCTCCTGCAATAGCCCACCGGGCTTCTGGTGCTCGATCTTAACCTGCTGACAATTCGGGCACTGAGCGACGAACTCTGCTATATCTCTTTTCATACCATCCCACCAATATAAACATCTGAGATCATGGTACATCTTCGTCGACCCCGCGAACGGAATAACGGGCATAATGTGCCTCGCCCATAACCTGTCGCCGCAGCCCTGCAACATCGGGTACACATAATCTGCCCCTGTGTAATAGTACTCCATCGGATGTAAGCTCGAACGGGGTCTTTTCCTTTGCCAGGGCTGTATCTCTATACTGTGCCAGAATAGGATCCTCATACTGATGCCGCTTAATATCTTCTGTAATAGAGGATTCAGCAATACCTCGAACAGAAACCCCAACATCTCCAGAATCAGCCAAACGAACTCCAAGACTAGCCAACTGATGGATCTCACGAACCATTTCCTTCCTCTCTGATGGCACGTCTGCTAGGCTGCCCATAGACTTACGGCTGAGTGCATCTGCCACAACATTAGCTTTCCCTGGGTGGTATAGAATATCAACATCATAATCTTTCAGCAACTCTAACCACCTCATCTGCCGCAAGTTAAACTCCTTCTGCTTAAAGATGTACTGGAGGCTATTATGATCTGTATAAATATCCACGTGAACACCATATAAATAATGTCTCCACATCTTCAAAGCATGAATCACCGCTGCCAAATTCTAAATCGTGAGTAGGATAATTTTTCTCGTGTTTTCTGAGCTGCCGGGAAGCATAAGCTATAACTTTACCGTGCTGCATCAACACGCACCCCAAACCAATACCAGAGGCATCACAATAAATCACATAGCCGTCTGGACCCTCGGGAAGTGTCAAAACTGGAGCTGTAGCCAACTTCTCTTTCAGCAACTGGAAGCTACGCTCGCAAGCATCAGACCACTGGAACTTTGCTCCCTTCTGAGTCAGCCTTGTCAAAGGCGCTGAAATCGAAGCAAATTTCTACGAATCTCCCCCGTAATAATCGGCCAATCCTAGAAAGCCGCGCACCTCTGTCGCGTCGTAGGCCTAGGACAATTCTGACGGCCTCAATCTTCGGGTATCCACCCGATGCCATCACCTCCTATAATATGCCCCGCAAAATGCCACCGAAGACAAACTGTAATTCACATTTAGAAAATTTAGCATATAATTTGAGGCCGGAGCGTGCCAAGTACCGTCCTCAAATGATCCGTACGTTCGCTTTCGATCGAGAATAAACCGTAATATCATCAATAAATACTATCACGAACATGTCTAAGAACGGTCGAATACCCGATTCATCGGTGTCCATAAATACCGTTGGGGCATTCACCCCCAAACGACATCACTCGAATTCATAGTGCCTATATCGGTCCGAATGTCGTCTTCGGGAATATCGCCTCTCGTACCCGTACCTCGATGATAGCGACCGACCGCCGGTCTATCTTCGAGAAACACTCGGCACCCCGCAACCGATCAAACAAATCATCAATCCCGGGGAGGGGGTATTTATTCTTGATGGTTACCTTATTCAGCCGCCGTAATCAATGCACATCCGCAAGCCGATCCATCCTTCTTTCTCACAAACAATACCGCAAGGCTCCCTGTGGTGATGTCGGCCTAATAAAGCCCTTCTCTAATAAATCTCTCTCATTTTCTCTTTCAATTCTTTCAATTCTCGCAGTGCCATGCCGTACGAAGGAATAGATATAGGCTGAGTATTTGGCAACAAATCAATAGCAAACTCTATCTCCCGCTCGTGGGGAAGACCTGGAAGCTCATCTGGGAATACATCTAAGAATTCATTAACCACCGAGATCGATCGAAGAGTCGGTGCCTCTCGCTTCTAAATCATGAACACGAACCGCATGATAAATGTAGCCCTTTCGATCGTTTTTCTTGCCTTGAGGTATGAAATAAACTTACCTCGGCGATGCCGTATTACCCCGCCCATTCTATAACCGGTTCCCCCGGAAACCTGAAACGGACTATCTTCGATACCAACATTAGCATAACAAGAAGCTAGCTAATCCATACCCATAATCACATCGAACTCGGTCATATCTAACTCTACTCGCATCCGCCTTAGTACGTCACGTATAATCACCGAAAATCTATATAAACTTGGCCGGTTATAAATGTATCCCCACCGGTGTAGCTACCTCAAAGGGATCTATCGCCAGATTCTATCCCAATTTTATTAGCAACAAGGGGAGAAATATATGATAATGTAGAACCAGGATCAATCAGTGCATACACATCTCGAGAGAAGACCAGTAATATACCTGTGACAACATTAGGCGACGCCTCCTGGTCCTGTCGGCTGGCTAATGCATATATGCGGTTCGAAGGACCGCTAGAATCGGGAACTCCGCCACGACCTCGGCCTCGGCCTGCTGGCGCTGGTGTACCTCGCCCCGCAGGGCGCATAGCTACCGAGGATGAAGATGAACCACCGGCTGACCCGGTAGACTGAGCCGCGCGCCACACCACCTCTAACCGACAATCTCTCATCGCATGGCCCCCGACGGCCACAAGGAAGACGCACCGGCGGGCACGAAAACACTCTCCGTGGTGGCCTCTCCCACAAAGGGGAACACCGAGGTCTCGGGTGGTCTCCCGACCGCCGGAACCTCTCGTCTAACCGCTGGGAGCCTCGAAACCCAGAACTCGGCCTCGCCCTCGAATATCCCAAGCACCCCTCTCGATCTCTCCTCGTCGGTAGAACCGCGGGGTGTGACCCGTGGCGGGCCGGGGAGGACATCCGCTCCGCCGCCGCCGAGGTCGGCTCGCTCGAAAATCCCCGTATCACCCGTATGATCTAGCCCTTGGCCGGCCCCCGTCATCAACCCTATCAGCCGGCGCCTTCGCGTTCGTCCTCCATGCCCCGGGCATGGGCCCGTATACGGCAATATCCATACGGCCGGGCCGCCAACACCAAGGCAAATATTAACAAAGCACTCGGGTCCGCCCCACTATATACCGGTGCATCCGCCGATTATATCGGCTACATATGCAGCGCATAGTCCGGCCGGGGGCCGAATCAAACTCTAAACCGTACTCCCGGGACCGGCTCGCCCTCTCGCTTCAATAGCAGAATTGCTCACCCCGGCTCCGCCCTCACCTCCGCGAGGCGTAAACGGGCCGAGAAAGCCTCGCAAACTCGCCCATACGGCCGGGAGTGGCACCCTCGCTCTCGGATAGCATCCACGACTCATACCAATTAGCCGCTACATCGTGCAACCGAGATGACGCCATCTCAACCGACTCTCTCTAAGCACTAATCAATCGCAGGGTACGCCGCATCCGTCGGATGAACTCCACGAGGCCCTCTCGCGCTTTGACACGAAAAACTCGTGGCCCACAAAGCAGTAAAATCACGGCCCTCCGACTATCGCGCCGCCTACACGATCATCCCCTCGCTCCCCGTTCGTGGACCCTCGCCCCCGCTACCAATCGAGTCAATAACCGGACCGCCTCTCGCAGGTCCCATCATCCACCCCCGGGCCGGGGGCCGGAGGCACCCCCGGTGCCGGCGGGAGCCGGCGGAGCCGCCGCCCGTGCCGCACTCGTGGTCGCTCCAAATCCCTCCGACACCGGCGGCGTAGCGCAACCAGCCGTCGGGAGGCACAATATCAAGCTCAATCGGGCACGAGCCCTAGTAGTCATCCGGCCCGCCGGTCTCACCGCCGTAGACTTGCCCTTCGGCGCCGCCGTGGCCTTCTCGGAGGCATCGCCGAAAACATAACATTTCGTCGAAAAAGAGTCATCCCGATAACACGGCTCTATCGCACGATCTAAGATCGAAGGAAAGATAACATCCTAAATGCCCCGTAGCTTCCTCGCTATAGACGTGGTGCACAACACACCGATAAACAAGACTCTATCGGACACGGTCCGTAGACATTCCGAGGACGAATCGCTTCCGATACCATTTCGTCACGACCCAACCCCGTAGGCCGTGACTAGTGCCCGAATTGGGCACCCAAACACATTCATAAATCCGAGTCGCAAATGTATGGCTTATACAGACACAAATATCAAACGCTGTCTCAGATTATATCAAACTGTCGCAAACACATCTCAAACACAACCATATATATATATCAGAAGCCGGCAAGGCTATCAAATGGAGCAACGACCCAAAACATATACAAATGCAAGCCGACAAGGCTGCCATGGCGAATGGGATCGCCCAGAACAAATAACATACAAACACAACTATACAGAATGGGCATAACCCACATACATGTCCACAGACCTCTAAACAGACAAACAAAATCATATGACGGGACAGGGCCCCGCCGTACCCCTGAACAAACATATATAAATGCAACGAACGAATATATACCAAAATGTGGCTCCGGAATAAATGGAGCACTCCAAACGGCAGAACGGGGTGTCCTAAACAGGTGGATCACCAAACTGTGCGTCTGTACCTGCGGGCATGAAACGCAGCCCCCGAAGAAAGAGGTCGACGAAAATATGTACTAAGTATGCAAAGCGTAAGATATAGTATACAAAGTCGAATCATACTCGAACGAAGTACGTAAAGTAAATGCGTTTACAAAATATCAAAATGTTTACTTTCAAAAATACAAGTCATGCATAAGTCTCGCGTAAAATATGGTTGCCCGCCCGTCGATGGCGCCATAACACAGCATAACACCAGAAAGTTTCAAATCTCCGTATCCCCGTCACATATCATACACAGCATAACACCAAATATAAGCGGAACCCGGCCCTCGAGCGAGGGGCTCGGTGAACCATAAACACAGCATAACACCGGAGTATGTCATAGTGCGCACGATAACAGAACCGGCCCGAGACTCGGCGAAAGATATAACAGAATGCACGAACGGAATCGTGAGTAACCATATGCATAAAATCATTATCATAGACTCAAATGATAAGTAAAATGATCATACTTAAAATCGGGATATTAGTCATATCATGTTCTGTCAAAAGTCATCAGAATTACAAAAAGAAGAGTCGCGGGGCCCACGGACGGGTGTTGACCCGAGTTGGGCCCGCCTATGAAAAACATACTCATCATACATCATACAATCTCCTACAAGCATATCGAGGCAATCCTAGTCTTTCTGTGAAAGATACGGGCGTTCGTAGTTACGAAACTTTTTTAAAACAAACTTTTTGTGCAAAAGTTGAAAATCAATTATTTCAGAGACATAAAGGCCAATATTTCATCATATCAACATATGAATTCCAAGAAACAAATAAGAGTCATAAACATGCTCGGATTGCGGGAATCGAATTTCCTCGAGGCGCGTGTCATAGCCTATTTGAAGCTAAGGCATGCTAAAAGAAGAAAGGGTTGGGCTTTACATACCTCGTACGCACTCAACGCTAGCTCAAACTCAAGATAAATCCAACCTACGTCTCGGGCTGCCCAAGGTCTATAAACAAGTCATAATATGCCAAACATTAGCTAGAGACATTTGGGCATTTAATTCCAATTTAGCCCTTAATTCTACATAAATTTGGGCGGCATTTCCGTAAATAGGCCAACCCCGAGAATTTAACTCGGGCCAAATCAACAACAACAACAACAACAACCAACCTAGCAACATTAATAATCAATCCGAAAGGCAATACAACATGAATAACTCTCTTTTCCATCATTCAACAACTTTCAATATATTCAATTTAACGGCTTACCTTCAAGCCAACATCAACGCTTATACATTCGAATACTAACCCGAACCCATACCAACAATATTCAAAGACATTCTAAGCAATTCATACAACATTTCAAACATTCCAAATAATACTCCCACTCACCCGAAAATCGCCCAAACCCGAGAACACCTCCATAACTCATCCCTCACTTCCAAATCATGATTTGCACCGACAATTCACATTCTAACAATGCTATTCTCATCAATATAGAAATTACATTAAATGTACAATAACCTCCAAATCAGTCCGCAACAATTACAACACCAATTTGAGTCATCAAAGTCTCATTCCCACCGTGGAATTCATAACGACAACAACTAAACGATAAGTAATATTAATTCATTCTTGGTCACACATGGGAGGTTACATTCGGCCAACATACCAACATGCACATATTGATAATTCTCACTCATTTCTTCACACTACAAAAATTAACATACTACATAGAACTTAATTCATCACTTAAACACAACACAACACACACACACCTCACACGGCCAAACCTCATACACATGGCCTCAATTCCAACTTACTATATTTCATGATTTTCATCCATTTTAACATACTACAACATGCATACAACCTTTATAACACATAAAGCATAATCAATTCTTACCTTTCTTCTTCAACTCCACACTTTGCCTAGGGTTTGCAATTGACACAACAAACGGTTAGATGACCCGAACAACGCTTCCACGCTACTTAGGGACCTCAAAATAGTGGGTTTGCATCAACAAAATAAATTTGGAGTGGCTAGAATTGAACCTCACTTTTTGCTCTCTTGGCCGAGAGTCAAGTTGTTGTTCTTCAACTTTCTTATTTTTTTTCTAAGTGTTGGAAATGAATATAGATGACTTAGAAGTCATCTTTTAAGCCCCTTGATGAATCATACATGTGTCCCTTGGCCCACACTTATGTTGGACCAATTAAAATTGTCCACAAATTGTGTGGGCCAAACCCCACACCACACGGCCAACCATAGAAAAATGCATGATTTTCAAGTTCCATAATTTCCAATTTTGGTCCCAAATTTTCCTAATTGTTTCATGCCAACAAATTCATGCACAACTTATATTTAAAAATGAAATCGAAGGTCAAAAGTCTCGACTTTGCATCCCGGAATGGTTTTGATCCTAACTTACCATAGTTAATCCGGACTGGTCCAATGTACAAAATACGGGACATAACAATATCTGTCGGAGATAATAGATATAGGAACTCCGTGAAGTCGCACAATCTCCTTAATATATAGCCTGGCATAATCCTTAGCCGAGTAGGTAGTCCGGACCGGAAGAAAATGGGCTGATTTCGTCGGCCCGATCAACAATAACCCAAATGGAATCATACCTCCGTGGAGTGCGAGGTAAGCGGTAATAAAGTCCATATTAATGATTTCCCCACTTCCACAACGGTATCTCCATCTCCCGTAATAACCCACCGGCTTCGGTGCTCGATCTTAACCAACGCCGACAATTCGAGCACCGAGCTGTGCGAACTGAAGTTATATCTCTTTTCATACCATCCCAACGGATAAGCATCTGAGATCATGATACATCTTCGTCGACCCTGGGTGAACAGAATAACGGGCATAATGTGCCTCGCCCATAACCTGTCGCCGCAGCCCTGCAACATCGGGTACACATAATCTGCCCTTGTGTAATAATGCTCCATCGGATGTAAGCTCGAACGGGGTCTTTTCCTTCTCAAGGGTTGTATCTCTGTACTGTGCCAGAATAGGATCCTCATACTGATGCCGCTTAATATCTTCTGTAATAGAGGATTCAGCAATACCTCGAACAGAAACCCCAACATCTCCAGAATCGGCCAAGCGGACTCCAAGACTAGCCAACTGATGGATATCGCGAACCATTTCTTTCTTTTCTGAAGGTGTGTCCGCTAAACTGCCCATGGACTTACGGCTGAGGGCATCTGCCACAACATTAGCTTTCCCTGGGTGGTATAGAATATCAACATCATAATCTTTCAGCAACTCTAACCACCTCCTCTGCCGCAAGTTCAGCTCCTTCGTTTAAAGATGTGCGGAGGCTCTTATGATCCGTATAAATATCAACGTGAACACCATACAAATAATGTCTCCACATCTTCAAAGCATGAATCACCGCGGCTAGCTCCAAATCGTGGGTAGGATAATTCTTTTCATATTTTCTGAGCTGCCGGGAAGCATAAGCTATCACCCTGCCGTGCTGCATCAACACACACCCCAAACCAATACCAGAGGCATCACAATAAATCACATACCCATCTGAGCCCTCGGGAAGAGTGTCAGGACTCGGAGCTGTAGTCAACTTCTCTTCAAAGAATCGGAAGCTACGCTCGCAAGCATCGACCACTAGAACTTAGCTCCTCTCTCCGAATCGAGCCAAAGGCGCCGAAATCGAAGCAAATTTCTCTACGAATCTCCCCGTAATAACGGGCCAATCCTGAAAGCTACGCACCTCTGTCGGCGTCGTAGGCCTGGGCCAATTCCTTACAGCTTCAATTTTCTGGGTATCCACCCGGATGCCGTCAGCTCCACAATATGCCCCGCAAATGCCACCGAAGTCGACGTAATTCACACTTAGAAAATTTAGCATACGGCTTCGGTGCCGAAGTGTGCCAAGTACCGTCCTCAAATGATCTCGCATGTTACGCCTGATCGAGAATAAACCGGATGTCATCAATGAACACAATCACGAACATGTCTAAGAACGGTCCGAATACCCGATTCATCGTGTCCATAAATACCGTTGAGCATTAGTAAGCCCAAACGACATCACTCGAATTCATAATGCCCATATCGGGTCCCGAATGCTTGTCTTAGGAATATTAGCCTCTCGTACCCGTACTCGATGATAGCTCGACCGTAGGTCTATCTTCGAGAAACACACTCGGCACCCCGAAAACCGATCAAACAAATCATCAATCCCTGGGGAGGGGTATTTACTCTTGACGGTTACCTTATTCACTGGCTCGGTAATCAATGCACATCCGCAACGATCCATCCTTCTTTCTCACAAACAATACCGGCGCTCCCCGGGGTGATGTAATCGGGCCTAATAAAGCCCTTCTCTAATAAATCTCTCCGTTCCTTTCAATTCTTTCAATTTGGCGGGTGCCATTCTGTATGGAAGAATAGAGATAGGCTGAGTATCTGGCAACAAATCAATAGCAAACTCTACCTCCCGCTCGGGGGGAAGACCGGGAAGCTCATATGGGAATACAGCTAAAAATTCATTAACCACCGGACCGATCAAGAGTCGGTGCCTCCCGCTCCAAATCGTGAACACGGACCGGATGATAAATATACCCCCTTTCGATCATTTTTCGGCCTCGAGGTATGAAATAAACTTACCCTCGGCGATCCGTATTACCTGCCCACTCTATGACTGGCTCCCCTGGAAATTGGAAACGGACTATCTTCTTTTGACAGTCAACATTACCATAACAAGAAGCTAGCCAATCCATACCCATAATCACGTCAAACTCAGTCATATCTAGCTCTACACAATCGGCCTTAGTACAGCGGCCACAGATAATCACTGAACAATCTCTATAAAACTCGCTGGCTATAACAGAATCCCCTACTGGTGTAGCTACCTCAAATGGCTCTATCGGCTCAGATTCTATCCCAATTTTATTAGCAACAAGGGAGAAATATATGATAATGTAGAACCGGGATCAATCGGTGCATACACATCTCGCAGAAGACCCGCAATATACGCGACAACATTAGGCGACGCCTCCGGTCCCGTCGGTGGCTAATGCATAAATGCGGTTCGAAGGGACCGCTAGAACAGAACTCCGTCACGACCCCTCCCGCGCGGGCCCGCCGGTGATACCGCACCCCGCAGGCGGAGGCTACCGAGGACGAAGACGAACCACCGCGCATCCGCAGCCGAGCCGCACCCCTCGCACCGCTCTAACCGGACAATCTCTCATCGATGCCCCGACGGCCACAAGCAAAGCACGCACCGCGGGCACGAAACACTCTCCATCGTTCCCACAAAGGGGAACACGCGAGGTGTCCGGGCGGTCTCATCTCGACTACCGGAACCGTCCGTCCGTGAGCCTCGAAACCCGGAGCTCGGCTCGCCCCTCGAACACCCCGCAACCTCTCGATCTCCACGGTGAGCCGGGGGTGTGCCCCGTGTTGGCCGGGGAGGACATTCGCCCGCCGCCGATGAGAGGTCGCTCGCCCTCGAAAATCCGTTGGTATCACCGGGCACGCATCTAGGCCCTCCTGGCCGGCCCCTCGCTATCCACCCCATCAGCCGGCGCCCTCTCGCACCGTCCTCCATGCCCCGGGCGCGGGCCCGCATACGGCACATCCACACCGGCCGTGGCCGCCAACACCGCGCCTATCGTGTGCGCATCGTCCAGCCCCACCATATATTTGCAGCATCCTGGGCCAAATATGCCGCCCACATACGTAGGCGCATAACTGCCGCCGAATCGAACTCTAAACTCGCATCTCCGGGATCGGCTCGCCCCCCTCTCGCTCAACAAGAGTAAACTGCCTACTTCGTTCGCTGGCCTCCGGAGGCGTAAAATTAAGGAAGGCCTCTCCGTAAACTCACCCCACACGGCCGAGTGGAACCTCGCCTCCGACGCATCCACGACTCATACCACCAATACATCGTGCAACCGTATGACGCTATCTCAACCGACTGGGTCTCGGAAGCACTAATCAATCGCAGTACGCCGCATCCGTCGACGAACTCACGAGGGCCCTCTTCTCGGCTTTTGACCCGAAAACTCTCGGTGGCCCGCGGTGCGTAAAATCACGGCCCCTCCGACTATCGCGCTCGTCTCACACGATCATCCCCTCGCTCCCCGTTCGTGGACCGCCCCGCTACCAACCGAGTCAATAATCGGGATCGCCTCTCGCGAGGTCCCATCATCCACCCCCGGCCGGGGGCCGGAGGTACTGTGCATGGTGCCGCGAGAGCGGCGGTGGAGCCGCCTATGCGTCGGCACCGTAGTCGCTCCAAATCCCTCCGGAATCGCGGCGGCAGCGCAACTAGCCATCGGAGGCACCATATTCGGCTCAATTCGGGCGCGAGCCCTAGTAGTCATCCGGGCTCCGCCGGTCTCACCTCGCCGCCGTAGACTTGCTCCTTCTCCGGCGCCGTGGCCTTCCTCGGAGGCATCGCCGAAAACACAACATTTCGTCGAGAAGCAGTCGTCCCGATAACACAATGAACTCTATCGCACGATCTAAGATCGAAGGAAAGATAACATCCTAAATGCCCCGTACCTTCCCGCTTATAGATGTGGTGCACAACACACCGATAAACAAGACTCTACCGGACACGGTACGTAGACATTCCGAGGACGAACCGCTACGATACCACTTTTGTCACGACCCAACCCCGTAGCCGTGACTAGTGCTCGAATTGGGCACCCAAACACATTCATAAATTCGAGTCGCAAATGTATGGCTTATACGGACACAAATATCAAACGCCGTCTCGATTATATCAAACTTTTTGCAAACATATCTCAAACACAACCATATATATATCAGAAGCCGACAAGGCTATCAAATGGCGCAACGGCCCAAAACATATACAAATGCAAGCCGACGAGGCTACCACGGTGAATGGGATCGCCCAGAACAAGTAATATACAAACACAACTCGTATTGCGAATGGGCATAACCCACATACATGTCCACGGACCTCAAACAAAGCAAACAAAATCATATGACGGGGGGGTCCCGCCGTACCCCCGAACAAATATATACAAATGCAACGAACAAATATATACCAAAATGTGGCTCGGAATAAGGGAGCACTCCAACAACAGAAAGGGTGTCCTAAACGGGTGGATCACCAAACCGTGCGTCCGTCACGCATGAAACGCGCCCCCCGAGAAAGGGGTCGAGACGAAATATGTGCGAGTATGCAAAGCAGAAAATATAGTATTCAAATCTGAGCCGTAATCGAAATAGAGGTACAGAAAGTAAATGCATTTCCAAAATATCAAATTGTGATACTTTAAAAATACGAATCATGCATAGGGCACAGAAAATATGGTCGCCCGCCTGTCGATGGCGCCATAACACAAGATAACACCGTAAAAGTTTCAAATCTCCGTAACCCCGTCACACATCATATCACAAAGATAACGCCATACACAAGCATAACACCAAATATAAGCGGACCCCGGCCCTGCGCGAGAGGCTCGGTGAACCATAAACATAGCATAACACCGGAGTATATCATAGTGCGCATGATAACAGAACCGGCCCGGGACTCGGTGAAAGATATAACAGAATGCACGAATGGAGTCGTGAGTAACCATATGCATAAAATCCTTATCATAGACTCAAAAGATAAGTAACATTACCATACTTAAAATCGGAATATTAATCATGTCATATTTTGTCAAAAGTCATCCGAAGTACATAACGGAAAGCTGCGGGGCCCACAGACGGGTGTCGACCCGAGTCGGTCCCGCCTATGAAAAACACACTCATTTTATGTCATAAAAACTCCTACGAGCTTATCGAGGAAATCCGAGATTTTCTGTGAAAGATACGAGCGTTCGTAGTTACGGAACTTTTTAAAAGCCAAACTTTTTATGCAAAAGTTGAAAATCAAATATTTCAAAGACATAAAAGCCCATATTTCATCATATCAACATACGAATTCCAAGAAACGGATAAGAGTCATAAACATGCTCGGATTGCGAGAATCGAATTTCCTCGAGGCTCGTGTCATAGCCTATTTAAAACTAAGGCATGCCAAAAGAAGAAAGGATTGGGCTTTACATACCTCGTACGCACTCAACGCTAGCTCAAACTCAAGATAACTCCAACCTACGTCTCGGGCTGTTCAAGGTCTACAAACAAGCCATAATATGCCAAACATTAGCTATAGACATTTGGGCATTTAATTCCAATTTAGCCCTTAATTCTACAGAAATTTGGGCAGCATTTCCCCTGTAAATAGGCCAACCCCGAGAATTTAACTCGGCCAAATCAACAACAACAACAACAACAACCAACCTAGCAACATTAATAATCAATCCGGAAAGCATTCTAACATTAAATTCTCTCTTTTACATCATCCAACAACATTCATAAATTCAATTTAACGGCTTACCTTCAAGCCAACATCAACGCTTATACATTCAAATACTAACCCGAACCCATACTAACAATATCCAAGGACATTTCAAGCAATTCATACAACATTTCAAACATCCCAAATAATACTCCCACTCACCCGAGAACTGCCCAAACCCGAGAGCCTCAACTATAATACATTCCTCATTTTCAAATCATGATTTGCACTAACAATTCACATTCTACCAATGTCACTCTCATAATTATACAAGTTACATCAAATGTACAATAACCTTCAAATCAGCCCACAACAATTACAACATCAATTTGAGTCATTAAACATTCATTTCCAACATAGAATTCATAACGACGACGACTAAAACATTAAGCGATATTAATTCATTTCTTGTCACATAAATGGCCTACATTCGGCCAACACCTCCCACCAACATATATAGATGATTCTCATTCATTACTCCACTCTACAACAATCACAACATGCTACATAAGATCAATTCATCACCTCAACACAACACAACATACACACACCTCACACGGCTAACACACCATGCACACGACTCACTTCCAACATACTATTTTTCATGATATTCATCCATTTTAACATACTACAACATGCATACAACCTTTATAACATATAAAACATGATCAATTCTTACCTTTCTTCTTCAACTCCACAATTTGCCTAGGGTTTGCAATTGACACAATGAATGGTTGGATGACCCGAACAGCACTTCCACGCTACTTAGGGACCTCAAATTAGTGGTTTTGCATCAAAGGAATAATTTTGGAATGGCTAGAATTGCCTCTTTGTTTCTTCAACTTCTTGCTCTTTTTTTTTTTCTAAGTGTTGTAATGAATAAATGAATTGGTAGTCATCTTTTAAGCTAATGCAAGACTTATACAAGTGTCCCTTGGTCCACACAAGTGTTGGACAAATTAAAATTGTCCACAAATTGTGTGGGCCAACTCCCATACTACACGACCAAACAAGGAGAAAAATGCATGATTTTCAACTTTCATAAATTCCAATTTTGGTCCCAAATTTTCCTAATTGTTCCATACCAACAAATTCATGAACACTTATGTCTCAAATTAAAATCGAAGGTCAAAAGTCTCGACTTTGCATCCCGGAATGGTTTGGACCCTAACTTATCATAGTTAAATCGGATTGTCCCAATGTACAAAATACGGGATATAACAATATGATTGGATTTAGAATGTTGTATAAACGATTTTGTTCCTCAAGGATCCTATGTCTAAAAATGTCCGTAACTTTCATAGATAGAACCGGATTGCCTTGAAACGTTCGTGGAAAGTTTTGTAACGTATAATGACGTTAACTTTCATGGGCGGGCCTGGATTGGTTTGATGCATATCCGTGGTCCCCGAGATTTTCCTTTGTATAGTCCTAACGACTTGTTTTTGAAAGAACTTAACATGATCTCCGTTTTGACTCTCGGGCGTCGACTACTTCTTATCCATTGAGTCTGTAATGATGATTTATGTGCATATGGTTTCTCACTACTTTGCTCGTGCAAAGCTCAATATGTCTTTCACTGAGTCCCGGGCCAGGACACGCATTCGTGCACATTCCACTGCATTGTTCACCGAGTCCCTCACTAGAGGGCCGGGACACGCTATATATATATATATATGATGATGTGATGATATGGGGATGGTGGCCAGGATGGCATATGATGATTCTATTCAGCGAGTCCCTCACTAGAGGGCCGGGACACGCTATATGTTTATACTATGATTATATGACATTGACATGCATGATATATGTTTTCAAAGGCAGGTCTTGTGATTTTCCATATTCTTTACTTCAGTATGATCCCGCTTACTATATTCCATGCTTTACATACTCAGTACATATTCGTGCGGACCCCGCTTTCTTCGGGCGGCGTTTCGTGCCACGCGGTACACACGGATGAGTAGAAGATGCTCGGCGGATTGGCGAGCTCCATTTCCTCCCGGAGTCTTTGCCGAGTCGGTGGTGCTTTTGTTGTCGTATCCGGAGTTATGTTAGAGACTTTGAGCGGTGTCGTGTATATAAGATGTCGAGTTTTGTAAGCGTTTGTGTGGCCGATGTATTATTATGCATTGTGTTACAAGTTTCATATGTTACTGATTTTATTTGATTTGAGAAAGATGAAAAGCATATTGTTCTTCGAAAAGCTTTACTTATGCATTTCGTCATGATTTAAGGGCCCAGCATGATTATGAGTATAATGAGAGTCAGTGGGTTCGCTCAGCCCTAAGTAAGGGTCGGGTGCCCATCACGCCCTATCGAAAATTAGGGTGTGACAACTGCTCTAGTAGACCTTTCTTCTATTTGCCTCACTCTTGCCTTTCCTTCTCTGTTGCCAACAAGTCTTTCTTTCTTCTCTTCTTTCTCCTTTTTTTTTTGCTACGCATATCACACATATCGAGCATTCGTCACTTATCGTCCCTTTGTTTTGTTGATAAACCTTATCTGGGTTTCGCTTCCCTTCATATCAGCAATAACAAGCTCTTGTCATGTAACCATTCGAGTAGATTCCTGGATAAATAGCCTGAACTATAACGCAGAATACAACTGCAGTCATAATTTCAACTAATCGCCAGGCAAGAAGCTTTTGTGAATACATCTCTTTTGATCTCTTTCCACGAGGTATCACCGAGGTCAACAAGGCTGGCTCATAGTGACATGAAAATTTTTCTCCCGCTATAATCATCGGGTGAAGTCTAACTTAGTAATCTGAATCGATATTACATGCATCGGCATATACACATATATCAAGTTCATTTCATAACTCAATCTTCCAAACCGTAAAAGGACTAGCCGAATTCTTCTAACTTGCAACTTCTTCTGGCATGCTTATCCCTTTAATTCTCCTTAGTATATAAAACTTCTTTCCATCCCAAGCACATCATTTTCCCTTCTCATGCTTCTTAGTCTATCCTGACCCAATCATCATTCCTTTTAGCTTAATACATACTTAATATATTTATCCCACATTTGACTACTGGCTTCGTCTTTAAACATTCGATGCTGGCCCCTTTCTTTCTTCTCATCATAATCCTACCTAAAGTTTCCCGAATTTCCCTTAGATTTCAGGGAAAATTTTGGCAGAGTTTCCTGTGTAAACATAACAATGCCAAACCCGCACACAGCCCAAAAAACACATCTCATGCCTCAGGAGGCCATGTATAGAAACAAATATGATATACAACTCAACCACGCTAGGCTTGTCACGACCCGACGAGGGGCCATGACGGGTACTCGGAGCTAACTACCGAGCACCACTCATTCTAATGCTCATCATACTTATCCTGCGTACATTCGTTACTCTCATACTTCTAATCATAGAGAAACCATTTCCACTTCGAAACATATTTGCATTTATATACATAAGCCCTTTGGCTATCAAAATAATATATATACAATGAGGGAAATCATGAGACCATAACACCCACACATACATATCTACGAGCCTCTACTAGAGTACTAGACATATGGACGGGACAGGACCTCGTCGTGCCCAAAATATATGTACACAAAATAATGAATCATTGGCACCTCCGGAACAATGAAGTGCTCTCAGAGTCTACTGATAGCTCCTACGAATATGGATCACCTCCCTGCCTACCTATGGGCATGAACACAGTGTTCAAAGTAAAGGACATTAGTACGAACATTGTACTGAGTATGTAAGGCATAAACAATAATGATACATCAATGAAAACAGGAGACATCAAGTAAGGAACAACCTGTAACTGACTGACATTTAAGAATGAAATAGTGCATGCTAACTTACTTCATAAACATCATCATATCATGTATGCATATGTGTATAAGCTGCCCGACTATATGGGTACGGTGTGATAATCACTAGTGGTGTCTGCCCATGCCATCTAGACTGTTACACCTCGAAAAAAATTTCGTTGATGCACAGTAAATAGATTAGCGAAGAGCGTGAAGTATACAGTATTTCAATAAGTAAAGAATGACATTTGATGACCTTAAGTAAGATTTAAAAGACATTCGATGTTAGACGAGAAAGTTGCCAGGAGAAGGCAATGCATACGATAAGTATCAGAAAGGATTTGCAAGTAACGAGTTAACGGTGATTTAACGAGGCTTTGGAGAAGAGTTATAATGTCCCTTAAATTGATAATGAGGTGATAAACAAGTGTCAAAAAGGTTCCATATGGATTGGAGATCAAACGAGTCGACGAGAACAAGTTCGGAATCACTGGACATTATACCGCCGGACATACTGGCCGTATAAAATACACGGACCGTATGTCCAGCCGTAGGTTCAGCTCAGAATGGCATACCTCACTGGACCAAAAATACGGTCCAAAGAAAAATATACGGACCGTATGTTGGTCCGTATGTCCTGGTCGGGGCTGAATTGTGTTATTCAATAAGGATCCAAGTTTCATTTATTTCATTTCACTTTTCACTCTCCTTCTCTCTAAAACATCTCTCTACATTTCTCCCACAAGATTGCAAGAGAAATTAGTGATCAACTAAATCAAACTAAGCGAATCAAGTGTAAGAAACCCATAAAATTTCGTCCAAACAAGAAATCCAAGTGAAGGTGAAACTAGGGTTTTTCTCAAGTGAAGTGTTTGCTCCCAAGGATCATTCCTACACAATCTAAGGTAAGTTTTATGACATTTCCATGTTGTGTGAGGTATTTGAAAGTTGAAACACTTGGATTGCAAAAGGATGTAGGAAATGGGTCATGAATGTGGGATAGTGTCACTTTTGAGTAAATGTTTGAATTGAGTTATGATTCTTGATACATTATGATTATAATCATGTTATAAACGATGTTGAGAACATGAGATAGATGTCGTATATGAATGAACGTAGTCGTGTGATATGACCATGAATGTGACTGATTGGAAGTGAATTAAGAAGTAAGGTTAATGTAGGTGAATAAAGGCTATTGTGATGATGTTGTGAATGTTATTATTGATATATTATATGGAGGAAGTTGTATAAATAAAGGAGATGCTGTCCAATTTTCCCTAGCTTTAGGCATGAATGCTAAGCTATCAATTCTCTAATGTTAGTATGCACTCTAATGAAGTTTGAACGTGAGCCTTGAAGAAGAACGTACAAGTGATAGAATAGTTACACGAAAAGGTATGTAAGGCTAACCCTTCTTTCATAAGGCATGGTTCTTTGGCCAAATATTCATCCTTCTATGAGCCTACGATGTTCTCCAATGATCTTATCTCTAAAAGCTACTAAGCTTATGGTTCTCGATATGATACGATTGTAATAAGTTTCTTATACGATGAGTAATCCTTTAAGGATAGACGTAATGAATGACGATAGTAAAAAGGCTAAAGATAATTATGAGCTTATATGTATATATGCCCATAAGTGGCTATTGTGAACCCTGAGCTTATATGGCCGGGTAGAATATAGTGAATATATATATATATATATATATATATATATATATATATATATATGTTATACCCCGTACTTTGTACATCGGAATATTCCAAGTCGGTTGCGACAAGTTAAGGATAAGGTTGCAATTTTTTCCGATTTTGTTAAAAATACATAAGATGCATATGCATCTTTTCATTGGCATGGAGTGTTAAGGGGTAAAATTGGAATAAGGAAAATTTGGGGTCCAAAGTGAATTATGGAAAGTTAGACATTTTATGAGAATTTGGGACCAAAAATGAAATTTTGAAAACTAGTATTTCATGAAAATGACCATGTGTGGCCATGTGTGAGATGTGGGCCACAGGGCCACTTGTGCAAATTATATATGGTGGCTAAAAGATGATAATTAATCATCTTCATCATTTTATCACTTGGAAAATTCAAGAAGCATCAAGAGAAAGAAAAAAAAAGGGAGAAGGAGGGGACGGCTAGGAGAAATTTGGCCGAATTCGGCCCTCCAATTTGATCCATAAAAAATATTTTCTTCTATGTTTTCCACTCATTGGGAGGTCCTAATCGACATGGAGTAGTTATTGGAGCAATCAAACCGCTCGTTTGTGCCATTCATGACCCAAGCCAAGTTGAAGAACAAAGTGGAGAAGGGTAATATTTAATCTTCTTTCATGTGTGTGAGTGATTTGTACATGTTGTGATATGTGGAAAAGAATGAAGTTCATGAAATTTTGCATGTGGAAGTGTAGTCGTGTGTGTGTGTGTGGCCGTGTACAAGTGTGTGTTGTGTAGGAATGAGGAATTAGTTGTGTTTAGCATGTTTGAGTGTGGTTGTAGTGTGTAGAAATGGATGAAAAATGATGGAATTCATGTATGTTGGTGTTGGCCGAAAATGGGCTGTTTTGTGTGTTAGGGAATGAACAAATTTTATTTGGTATGTTTAGGATGTTGTGTTGTGGATTTTAGGTTGTAAAATGAAGGCTTAATGGTTGAAGATTGAAGTTGTAATCGTATGGGCTGTTTTGGAAGCTAATGTGATTGTAATATGGTTTCTTGTATTTATGATAATAATGTTGTTAATGTGTGGATTTATTGGTGTAATTCATGAATTTGGGAGAAAGGATATGGATTATGTTGTTCTCGGGTTTGGGGAGGAATTCGGGTGAGTTGGAGTATGGTTTGGGTTGTTTGGAAAATTGTGCGAGATGTTTAAAGCGTTCTTGAGTATTGTTTGAATGGTTTTGGATGAATAATCGAATGTGTAAACGTTGGTATTGGTTTGTATGTAAGTAATTAAAGTGAATATATTGGAATATTATGAATGTTGTTGAATTATGTAAAAAGGGCTACTAATGTTAGAGATGCATTTTGAATTGATTGTTGATGTTGTAGTTTGGTTGTTGGTGTTGTTGTTGTTGAAATTGGCGAGTTGAAATCTCGGGGTTGGTGTATTCGGGGGAAGTGCTTTGCCCAATTTTTGCGGAATTTGGTATTCATTTGGAATCGGGTTCCTAAGTGTTTTAGCTAATGTTTGGTACTTAATGGCATATTGTAGATCTTGAGAAGTTCGCGACGTAAGATTGGATTATCTTGGAGAATAGACGAGGTATGTAAAGCTTACCTTCCTTCTTTTGGCATGTCTTAGGTATGGTTAAGTTATGATATGTTATGAGCTTCGGGGGTGATCCTATTCTTAAAAATCCGAGCACGTTTGTGAGTCATATTTGCCTTTGATGTTGGCACCCTTATGTGGACAAGTTACGGTTTATGTGTCTTTGTATGATTGAATTTCAAAAGTCTTATAAGGAATTTTGCTACTAAAAGAGGTCCCGAACTTCAAACGCTCGTAAGTTTCGTATATGAGCTCGGATCGCCCCGAAACCTAATAGGTAACTTCATAAGACATAACATTCCACCAACTCTCGTAGTCGGGCTCGGATGGGATTGGCGCCCGTCCGTGGGCCCCACGACTTTCTTTATGTACTTTGACGATTTCTTTGAAAGGGTATGATATGATTATTATTCCGATTTCAAGTACGATCAGTTTACTTATCTTTTGAGTTTGTAGTAATGATTTGATAATACATGATAACTACGATTTGTAACATAAAGATTTTGATACGACCCGATTTGTAACTAAAGTTACGTTTGATGCGTTCCCGAGTGACGCTCGGAGGAAAGCTGGATTTGACTATTGTGTCGGCTTTTAAATGGTGGTTCGTTTTGATCAACCTATTGAGGCTTTGAAAATGTTTTAAACTGTATTTGGTTACTTACGATTTTGCTCGTGTATTCTGATATTGCCGCTGGATTCTTGGCCGCGGTATGTGTGATATTGACCGCTGGGCTCCTGGCCGCGGTATATGTGTATATGTGATATTACCGCTGGGTTCCTGGCCGCGATATGTGTGTATGTGTGTATATGTGTATATGTGATATTACCGCTGGGTTCCTGGCCGCGGTAAATGTGTATAGGTGATATTACCGCTGGGTTCCTGGCCGCGGTATGTGTGATATTGACCGCTGGATATTTGACCGCGGTATGTATGTATAGGTGACATGATATGTGATGATCTAATGATACAATATGATATGTGATATGATGTGTGATAATATGACGGTACGTTTATGATTATTATGTTATATATGGGTCGGGCCGTACGTCCCTCGGCAATCGGATAAAGTCAGCTCATGTGATATGTTTGATTTTCCGTATATACGAGGCAGAAATGTTGTTCAAAGGAAAGCGAAGCATTTTGACATTCTGATTATCCTACTTGTCTTCTGTACCGCTTATGTATGATTTGGAGGTCAGATGTAAGTACCTTGGTATTCGGCTTATTATGCTCGCGTTTAGTGCACTTTACTTCGATTTTGATTCCGTTTTCTGTATTTCCTGCTTTGCATACTCAGTACATATTCCGTACTGACCCCCTTTCTTCGGGGGCTGCGTTTCATGCCGCGCAGGTACCCACAGATGAGTAGGTGATGCGGTCAGAAGATGTTCCAGCTGGATTGGCGAGCTCCATTTCCTCGAGTCTTTGCCGAGTCGAATGCTTTGTATGGTATTCGGAGTTATGTTAGAGACTTTGCAGACAGTGTTGTGTGTATGAGATGTCCGTTTGTAAATCGCTATGTAAGCCGATGTATCAGTACGCATTGTGTTATGAATTTCATGTGTTTACAGATTTGTTATGGTTACAGATTTTATTTGATTTGAAAAAGACGAAAAGTATGTTTGTTTTCCGAAAAATTTTCCTTCTGCATTTTGACACGTTCTGTGGGCCCAGTACGATTATGTGTATTACGAAAGTCTGCGGGTTCGCTCGGCCCTAGGTAAGGGTCGGGTGCCCATCACACCCTATCGGATTAAGGGTGTGACAAATTGGTATCGAAGCGGATTCGTCCTAGGGGTTGTCTGCAAAGTCGTGTCCGGTAGAGTCTTGTTTATGGTGTGTTGCGCGCCACGTTTATAAACGAGGAGGCTACGGGCATTTAGGTTAGTTACTCTTCTTTCATATACGAGATCGTGCCATAGAGCCAAGTCATAGGAGATGAGACTCCTTACACGATTTGTGATTGCGGTGAAGAATGACGCTGATAGAAGAAAGTAATTGATGATGTTGGAAGTCACAAAGTACGCAGGTAAGTAAAGGTATGAAAGATATATACTGGGAAAGACATTGAAGTTGTGATTGAAGTACAAGTTGAAGACTAAAGGGGGAAAGTAAACAAGAAAGTGTAACAAGTGCCGTTTGAGTTGGGCATACAAGGTATGTTTATTGTTTTTGGTACTGTTTATGATATCGGGAGCCCTGTGAGGCTGTAATATGAGATGATATATATATATATATGTTGGCCCTGTGAGGCACTGTTGGTATTTCCTGCGTACAGGTTTTGAGATAGTAAGAAATATATAGGAAACTCTGCCGAAATTTTCCAAGAAATAAAAAGAATGGGATATAGGTTTATGATATGACTTGAAAGGTCGTACTAATAGTAATGATAAGATTTGACTAAGCTACGGGTACGGCTGATATCGAGAGAGAAATAATAGTATGAGTAAGACAAGAGTAAGGAGGGCTAAAATAGTAATTGTGTTTTGAGAGCGTGTTGAAATCTGTAAAGGCTTCGACTTAGTCCAGATTATGTCTTTGAAGGTCATGTGATGAGGCGGACGCGATCATACTAGCATTACAGCATCGTATTTCATCAGAAATCCAAAGTTAAGCGTGCCGGAGTGAGAGCAATTTTAGGATGGGTGACCCCGGGAAGTTTTACGAAAATTTTACAAATTCGACGCAAAGAGGCAAATGAGAAGCTAGAGTGGCCTAATGGAAATTAGAGTGTGTGGCGTGGGCAGAAACCTTACGAGGTCGCGTAGAACGGGGTGAATTAGACCGGCGAAGAGAAAGGAAGTGCATCACGACTCTAGTATTGAGGTGAGTTTGAGTAGCGTTTGGAAAAATTTGGTGAACGAGATTGCGTGCTATGGTAATAAGGGAAACCCCTCCGAGATCCTTAAGACCCCATACGACTAGTTGAACATTTGAGGACGAATGTTCTAAAGGGGGAAAGGATGTTATACCCCGTACTTTGTACGTCGGAATATTCCAAGTCGGTTGCGACAAGTTAAGGATAAGGTTGCAATTTTTTCCGATTTTGTTAAAAATACATAAGATGCATATTCATCTTTTCATTGGCATGGAGTGTAAAGGGGTAAAATTGGAATAAGAAAAATTTGGGATCAAAAGTGAATTATGGAAAGTTAGACATTTTATGAGAATTTGGGACCAAAAATGAAATTTTGGAAACTAGTATTTCATGAAAATGACCATGTGTGGCCATGTGTGAGATGTGGGCCACAGGGCCACTTGTGCAAATTATATATGGTGGCTAAAAGATGATAATTAATCATCTTCATCATTTTATCACTTGGAAAATTCAAGAAGCATCAAGAGAAAGAAAAAAAAAAGGGAGAAGGAGGGGACGGCTAGGAGGGCTGGCCGAATTCAGCCCCTCCAATTTGATCCATAAAAAATATTTTCTTCTATGTTTTCCACTCATTGGGAGGTCCTAATCGACATAGAGTAGTTATTGGAGCAATCAAACCGCTCGTTTGTGCCATTCATGACCCTAGCCAAGTTGAAGAACAAAGTGGAGAAGGGTAAGATTTAATCTTCTTTCATGTGTGTGAGTGATTTGTACATGTTGTGATATGTGGAAAAGAATTAAGTTCATGAAATTTTGCAAGTGGAAGTGTAGCCGTGTGTGTGTGTGTGGCCGTGTACAAGTGTGTGTTGTGTAGGAATGAGGAATTAGTTGTGTTTAGCATGTTTGAGTGTGGTTGTAGTGTGTAGAAATGGATGAAAAATGATGGAATTCATGTATGTTGGTGTTGGCCGAAAATGAAATTTGTTTTGTGTGTTAGGGAATGAACAAATTTTATTTGGTATGTTTAGGATGTTGTGGTGTGGATTTTAGGTTGTAAAATGAAGGCTTAATGGTTGAAGATTGAAGTTGTAATCGTATGGGCTGTTTTGGAAGCTAATGTGATTGTAATATGGTTTCTTGTATTTATGATAATAATGTTGTTAATGTGTGGATTTATTGGTGTAATTCATGAATTTGGGAGAAAGGATATGGATTATGTTGTTCTCGGGTTTGGGGAGGAATTCGGGTGAGTTGGAGTATGGTTTGGGTTGTTTGGAAAATTGTGCGAGTTCTTTAAAGCGTTCTTGAGTATTGTTTGAATGGTTTTGGATGAATAATCGAATGTGTAAACGTTGGTATTGGTTTGTATGTAAGTAGTTAAAGTGAATATATTGGAATATTATGAATGTTGTTGAATTATGTAAAAAGGGCTACTAATGTTAGAGATGCATTTTGAATTGATTGTTGATGTTGTAGTTTGGTTGTTGGTGTTGTTGTTGTTGAAATTGGCCGAGTTGAAATCTCGGGGTTGGTGTATTTACAGGGGAAGTGCTGCCCAATTTTCTGCGGAATTTGGTATTCATTTGGAATCGGGTTCCTAAGTGTTTTAGCTAATGTTTGGTACTTAATGGCATATTGTAGATCTTGAGAAGTTCGCGACGTAAGATTGGATTATCTTGGAGAATAGACGAGGTATGTAAAGCTTACCTTCCTTCTTTTTGGCATGTCTTAGGTATGGTTAAGTTATGATATGTTATGAGCTTCGGGGGTGATCCTATTCTTAAAAATTCGAGCACGTTTGTGAGTCATATTTGCCTTTGATGTTGGCACCCTTATGTGGACAAGTTACAGTTTATGTGTCTTTGTATGACTGAATTTCAAAAGTCTTATAAGGAATTTTGCTACTAAAAGAGGTCCGAACTTCAAACGCCGTAACTTTCGTATATGAGCTCGGATCGCCCGAAACCTAATAGGTAACTTCATAAGGCATAACATTCCCCCAACTCTCGTAGTCGGGCTCGGATGGGATTGGCGCCGTCCGTGGGCCCACGACTTTCTTTATGTACTTTGACGATTTCTTTGAAAGGGTGTGATATGATTATTATTCCGATTTCAAGTACGATCAGTTTACTTATCTTTTGAGTTTGTAGTAATGATTTGATAATACATGATAACTAAGATTTGTAACATAATGATTTTGATACGACCCCCGATTTGTAACTAAAGTTCTGTTTGATCTGTTCCCGAGTGACGCTCGGAGGAAACTGGATTTGACTATTGTGTCGGCTTTTAAATGGTGGTTCGTTTTGATCAACCTATTGAGGCTTTGAAAATGTTTTAAAGCATTTGTATTTGGTTACTTACGATTTTGCTCACGGTATTCGATATTGCCATTTGGATTCTTGGCCGCGGTATGTGTGATATTGACCGCTGGGCTCCTAGCCGCGGTATATGTGTATATGTGATATTACCGCTGGGTTCCTGGACGCGGTATGTGTGTATGTGTGTATATGTGTATATGTGATATTACCGCTGGGTTCCTGGCCGCGGTAAATGTGTATAGGTGATATTACCGCTGGGTTCCTGGCTGCGGTATGTGTGTATGTGTGATATTGACCGCTGGATATTTGACCGCGATATGTATGTATAGGTGACATGATATGTGATGATCTAATGATACAATATGATATGTGATATGATGTGTGATAATATGACGGTACGTTTATGATTATTATGTTATATATGGGTCGGGCCGTACATCCCTCGGCAATCGGATAAAGTCATTTCATGTGATATGTTTGATTTTCCGTATATATAAAATGTTGTTCAAAGGAAAGCGAAGCATTTTGACATTCTGATTATCCTACTTGTCTTCTGTACCGCTTATGTATGATTTGGAGGTCAGATGTAAGTACCTTGGTATTCGGCTTATTATGCTCGCGTTTAGTGCACTTTACTTCGATTTTGATTCCGTTTTCTGTATTTCCTGCTTTGTATACTCGGTACATATTCCGTCTGACCCCGCTTTCTTCGGGGGTCGCGTTTCATGCGCGCGGTACGCATTTGAGATGAGTAGGTGATGCGGTCAGAAGATGTTCCAGCTGGATTGGCGAGCTCCATTTCCTCCGTAGTGCTGCCGAGTCAGAATGCTTTGTTTGGTATTCGGAGTTATGTTAGAGACTTTGCAGACAGTGTCGTGTGTATGAGATGTCCGTTTGTAAATGGTTATGTAAGCCGATGTATCATTACGCATTGTGTTATGAATTTCATATGTTCTGATTTGTTATGGTTCTGATTTTATTTGATTTGAAAAAAAGACGAAAAGTATGTTTGTTTTACGAAAAATTTTCCATGCATTTTGACACGTTCTGTGGGCCCAGTACGATTATGTGTATTACGAAAGTCTGCGGGTTCGCTCGGCCCTAGGTAAGGGTCGGGTGCCCATCACACCCTATCGGATTAAGGGTGTGACAATATATATATATATATATATATCGATATTGATGATGCCGCGCACCACTGCAGTTGGGTACGGATAACCCTGAGCCTTGGTAGGGCCAGGTATGACACTGAGCCTTGGTAGGGCCAGCTATGTGAAACACCGAACCTTCGTGGTCGGGTATGCTATATAAATGCTATGTATATGACATCAATATGAGTACGAATATGCTAAGTATATGTAAATGATATGAAAATGAGTATGAACGAAAATATGAATACGAATACGAAAATGGATACGAAAGGTAAATGAGTACGGATATGTATACGGATACGTATAAGGATGTATGTATGCGGATACGCAATAGAAATGGAATGTCCCTATGAAAAGCAAGTAAGTGCGATGACGTTGATACTATTATCTCCTATCCTACGCCATTTCATATGTTATCTATTATGCTCTCATATTGATGTTGATCATGCTTTACATACTCAGTACATTCTTCGTACTGACGTCCTTTTGTTTGTGGACCTTTGCGTCATGCCCGCAGGTGGCCAGGGAGATAGACTTGATCCATTGCTATATTTTCTCAGGGAATACATAGCGGAGCTCCATTTCATTCGGAGCCACAGCTTTTGGTATAGATTCTTTCGTGTACATATTCATGGGCACGACGGGGTCCTGTCCCGCATATATGATATGATGTATTCTTCTTAGAGGCTCGTAGACATGTGTATATGGGTAGATGTGTGTTATATCCCGAGTTTTTGCCTATTCGGAAAAATTCAAAATAAATTGGGCTTGAAAGGAATAAGGTTATGTTGATTTTATTTCATAGGTGTGTGTTGTTCATGACCTATTAATGTGGAAATAGCGGGAAAGGCGAGGGGCAAAATTGGAAATTTCGAAAATTAATTTCGGAATTTCAAAACGAGGCCCACAATCAATTGGGCCAAAAGAATAAAAGAAGAGAAAATTTGGCCCAAAGTGAGGGGGTGGCCGGCCAAGCCTTGGCCCAAGCCCATGGACTAATTAATTTTTCCATGTGATTAATTGAATAAGTGAGGATGATATTAATAGAAGTTTCAAGAAAAGTAAAGAGAAAGAAGAGCAAAAAAAAAAAAAAAAAAAAAAAGAAGAAGAAGAAGAGCCAAAGCTCAAGGCCATTCGGCCAACACCCCTACATTTTACCCCCTTGAAATCTTGCTTTCAAAATTATTTTCTTGTGGTATTCCTACTAATTCAAGGCTCCTCTACAACTTGGTGTAGTTGTTTTGGAAGATTGAGCCTTTGTTTCATCAATCTCACCCTTTGGTCAAGTGAAGAACCAAGGAGAAAAGGTAAGAATTAATCCCTTTTTATTATGTTATGAAGGTTTGTTTGTGTTGTAGTGTATGGGAATGAGTAGAATTTATGGAAATACGAAAGGTTGCAAAGTGGGTTTGCAAGTGTGCATGTGGCCGTGTGTGTCCTATGTTGTTTAGTTGAGATGAGTTGAATTTTATGTTGTATTCTAGTTGTGGGTATTGTGGAAATTGTATTGGAAATGAAAGTTGAATGAAAATTGGATGAAGTTGGAAAATGGCATGTTGGCCGTGGGTTGTGTTGTGATGGAATAATGATGGTTTTATTTTGTTTAACATGTTAGTTGTGTTGTTGTGATTTTTACAATGTAAATGAAGGTTATATGGGTTAAGTAGGCATGAAAAGCGATTGTAGGAAATTATGTCATATTAATGTGATTTTATGATATCAAGATAATGAAGTTGTTAAAGTGTAGATTATTGTTGTGGGTGATTGTCACACCCCGACTCTACCAGGGTGTGATGGGCACCCGACCCCGTAACCGGAGCCGAGCGAACCCACTGACTCTTACTGCGTGAATTTTTTTTTTGAATCTCTAAGTCAAGTATACCTAATAAGATTACCGAAACATTCTTTTGTTACCTCTAAATCAAATAAAACATGTAATTGTACAAAACTCGTATCATAGTACAAACTGACTCCCGAAACCCACGACTGCGCTCGCAAAGTCTCTAACTTCAAACAAGACATCCGGCATAGCACGCCGACTCGGCGACACTCGGAACAAATGGAGTTTGCCAACTTGGAACATCTTCTATCCTGGCTTCTATCCGTCTGGGTGTACCTGCGCGGCATGAACGCAGCCCCCGAAGAAGAGGGGTCAGTACGAACAATGTACTGAGTATGTAAGACATGAATAATAACATAATACAATAGACAGGACATAGACAGCATATAATAAGAAGACATGGGAAACAAGAGGAAAAGAATCTGACTGTATCTGCTTGCCTCTCGAGGCGGAATTATGCACGCTCACGTTACCTTAACACATACATCCGTAACTTGCCTGCATCACATAATATCATTAGCCCGCGTCCGGGCCTCCCGCGTCCGGGGTAATTATATCGTGCCGCCCACTAGTGGTGGTCGTGCCCAGCCCTCTAGGCCGGTATAGTCATTTGCAGTCCACTACGCCTGCCGTAGTGGCGGTCGTGCCCGGCTCTCTAGGCCGGTTAGATTATATGCAGACCACTACGCCTATCGTAGTGGTGGTCGTGCTCGGCTCTTTAGGCCGATTTAATTATATCCATCATCGGCGTGCATTGGAGCCCAATCAAAAGCTATAACTTTATCGGAGTGACGTAAGGTCGGAACCCTCCGATCGTATTATGGAGTAATCATGGACGCTTTGTCTCACCTTGGAGGAACGATAATCATAAGGCGAGACTATCAACATAGAACATGTCATAGTACATCAGGTCATAGACATAGCATATCTGACATCATCATTGTCATCATAGAATCATAGTTGTCATAGAATCATAGACATCATAGAATCGTAACCATCGTAGAATTATAGCCATCATAGTCGTCATAGGGTTATAGGCATCATAGGTTCCTAGTCATCATAGGATTATAGTCGTTGTTTAAGTCATAAAAGCGGCAATATTGTAAAACTTAGTTTTTAAAGAAAATGTATATTTTGGAAAACACTTGTAATCTTTTAGTAAAGAAAGAAATATTGTAAAGCTTAGTTTTTCAAAGAAAAATGTATGTTGTGGAAAACACTCGTAATCTTTTAGTAAAGAAAATCATACCTTGGGGTCGAGGGTTTAGTTAAAAACAACTTTTATTTAGTAGTAGAAATGATAACCAAAAACTTTTATTAGCTATAGCATGGAAATAAGCTTAATGAACTAATAGGAAGGGGTTCGAAATAGTGGGCCCGCCTCGGTCGAATGAGGCGGCGTAGACAATTTATGTATAATACGCTTCATGACAACACTTATGGGAGTTTTAGGGTAATCGGATCCTAATCGTGCGAGTTCTAAGTGTTTAGACCTTTCTTTCCACCATTTATGAACATTTACTTCAATCTTACTGAATGAATAGTAACTAATTTCAATCTCGGTTTTCCGGGAAAGGAATGATCCCCGAGGCCCATGTTCAAGCCTACTACGTCTAATACATGCCAAAGAAGGAAAGTGAAGTCTTACATACCTCTTTCCGCTTCTTCGCTACTCCAAATCCGAACTGCAAATCCGCCAAAATCTACATATTGGTCACATTTACCAAATGGTGATTAGAACCTTTAGAGGTTTCATCTTGAATTGACACTTGCCCACAAAAATTTCGGCAGCATTTCCCCTGTAAATGCGCCATCCCACCAAGTTCAACTTGGCCAATTATCAACAACAACAACCCGGGAATTTAACCCGGCCAAACTATCAACAACAATTCCAACAATTTTCTAGCAGCTCTCATAATATTCAATTCAATTTACATAATGTTCCAACAACTTAATCTACATACTACTTCATCCAACCCCTTCCAATTTCAATAAGAATAATAACAATACATTTCTTTCTCCCCAACTCATAAACAACAACCAAAATATTACATAAAATTGGTCCAACATGGCAGCCCCAAACCAGCCCATACACGGCCAACCTCCAAACATACAATTTCATGAGTTTCATTCATTTTCTACGCATTACAACAACACACAAACATGTTGAACATAATTAATTCCTTACTCCAACATAACACACACACACTACACCTACACGGCTGCCCTTCCACCTTTGTATTTCCATGAAGTTCATTTATGTTTACCTACTATAACATGCACAAACCATTCACAACAACATCAACCAACACTAAATAAAATTAGTTCTACACTTCTACACCTTACTACATATTTTCGGCCACACCCATGCATACACAACATCATGAATTCCATCCATTTCAACACACCACAACCTATTCAAACGTCCATAACACACATAACATAAGAGAATAAGAATTGAGCATCATCTTCTTCACCTTACCTCTTCCTCGGCTAGTGCTTCCTTCGCAAGAACGGATGGTTTTCTCGTTCCAACAACTTCCCCACGTCGTAGAGGACTCTCCAATTAGTATAGAACCAAGAGAAAAATATTTTTCCAAGACCAAACCAAGGGGCTGGTTTCGGCCAGCCCTTGGACGTCTCTTCTCTCTCTTTCTTTCTTCATCTTTTCTTTCTTATTTCTTCAACTTAAAAAAGATGACTCTATATATATATACTTGTCTCCTACTACTTTCCATATTTATTATTTAGTCCCTCAAGTATGGCCTCATATCCCTTTGCTTCCTCCTCTAGAATTTTCTTTTATTTTCTTGATTTTTCCTTTCTTCTCTTGAATTTCTTCACTTGGTCAAAGAAGACCAAGTGTCTTCTTTGGTACACTTTGGCCCATCTATATTTACACTTTGCCCCCCTCTACCTATAAAATGGCCACATGCCCCCTTCTTCATTTTTCTAGAGATTTCTTCTTCTTTTTTTTGAATTTTCTTTGAATATTTGTGAGATTACCATTTTACCCCTAGGCTTCCATAATATTACCATGAACCATTTCGCGAATTTTCCTTTTTCGCCCTTAACACTCCACGCCAATAACATTATAAGCAACTTGCGCATCCAACCAAACTAAAAATATAACCTCGTCCTCAACTTCCCGCCATTAACTCGAAATATTCAAATGTGCAAAAATGCGAGGTGTAACATCCTTCCCCCCTTTTGGAACATTCGTCCTCGAATGTTCGACTAGTCTTACCGGGTCGTATAAGCACCTCGGGGGAGCTCCCTTTTCAAAGCTATTTCCATCCTTCATATTAGCTCTTAAGCTGTCCAATACCGTTCTCTTTGTCATACTCTTACTCTTCATATACGTCCATTTTCTGGCGTTGTACTACTCAAAGTTTGTGCGAACTTCTCATATTCCCTTAAGCATTATCCGGACTTCTATCCACTCATTGTCGTTTTCCCCGACCTTACTAATTCACTTCAGTAAAGGGTCTCCTTGGCGGCTCAAGCGTTCACATCAAATACACTACCATATCAGCTGTTTATATCTCACCCTTACTTTTCTCTTACCTGCTTCCCCCCTTTTAGGGGTATACTTATACCATTATCCGTTTATACTTCGTCTCATATCCTCATTCCCAATCTCAACCTATAGTAAAACAATAACAGCTTACTTTGCAACACTTGCACCATTTACTCTTGCTATTGCTTGAACTTCGGTACCCTTACTCGATTAATGCCTTTTGTACCGCAACTTCGGTTCTTTGGGATTCACACGTCCACCGATACCATCATATTTGGGATATCCTACACCTTCACATATACATGTTTTCAATTACTAATAACTAGCCCACAAAATACTTCCAAACACCATTCAAGCCTATCTTATTTCTAGGGCTCTGATACCACTTTGTCACACCCCGACTCTACCAGGGTGTGATGGGCACCCGACCCCGTAACCGGAGCCGAGCGAACCCACTGACTCTTACTGCGTGAAATTTTTTTTTGAATCTCTAAGTCAAGTATACCTAATAAGATTACCGAAACATTCTTTTGTTACCTCTAAATCAAATAAAACATGTAATTGTACAAAACTCGTATCATAGTACAAATCGACTCCAAAACCCACGACTCGCCCGCAAAGTCTCTAACTTCAAACAAGACATCCGGCATAGCACGCCGACTCGGCGACACTCCGAACAAATGGAGTTTGCCAACTTCGCTGGAACATCTTCTATCCTGGCTTCTATCCGTCTGGGTGTACCTGCGCGGCATGAACGCAGCCCCCGAAGAAGAGGGGTCAGTACGAACAATGTACTGAGTATGTAAGACATGAATAATAACATAATACAATAGACGGGACATAGACGACATATAATAAGAAGACATGGGAAACAAGAGGAAAAGAATCGGCGATCGTATACGCTTGCCTCTCGAGGCGGAATTATGCACGCTCACGTTACCTTAACACATACATCCGTAACTTGCCTGCATCACATAATATCATTAGCCCGCGTCCGGGCCTCCCGCGTCCGGGGTAATTATATCGTGCCGCCCACTAGTGGTGGTCGTGCCCAGCCCTCTAGGCCGGTATAGTCATTTGCAGTCCACTACGCCTGCCGTAGTGGCGGTCGTCTCCGCTCTCTAGGCCGGTTAGATTATATGCGGACCACTACGCCTATCGTAGTGGTGGTCGTGCGGCTCTTTAGGCCGATTTAATTATATCCATCATCAGCGTGCATTGGAGCCCAATCAAAAGCTATAACTTTATCGGAGTGACGTAAGGTCGGAACCCTCCGATCGTATTATGGAGTAATCATGGACGCTTTGTCTCACCTTGGAGGAACGATAATCATAAGGCGAGACTATCAACATAGAACATGTCATAGTACATCAGGTCATAGACATAGCATATCGACATCATCATTGTCATCATAGAATCATAGTTGTCATAGAATCATAGACATCATAGAATCGTAACCATCGTAGAATTATAGCCATCATAGTCGTCATAGGGTTATAGGCATCATAGGTTCCTAGTCATCATAGGATTATAGTCGTTGTTTAAGTCATAAAAACTGGCAATATTGTAAAACTTAGTTTTTAAAGAAAATGTATATTTTGAAAAACACTTGTAATCTTTTAGTAAAGAAAGAAATATTGTAAAGCTTAGTTTTTCAAAGAAAAATGTATGTTGTGGAAAACACTCGTAATCTTTTAGTAAAGAAAATCATACCTTGGGGTCGAGGGTTTAGTTAAAAACAACTTTTATTTAGTAGTAGAAATGATAACCAAAAACTTTTATTAGCTATAGCATGGAAATAAGCTTAATGAACTAATAGGAAGGGGTTCGAAATAGTGGGCCCGCCTCGGTCGAATGAGGCGGCGTAGACAATTTATGTATAATACGCTTCATGACAACACTTATGGGAGTTTTAGGGTAATCGGATCCTAATCGTGCGAGTTCTAAGTGTTTAGACCTTTCTTTCCACCATTTATGAACATTTACTTCAATCTTCTTTGAATGAATAGTAACTAATTTCAATCTCGGTTTTACGGGAAAGGAATGATCCCCGAGGCCCATGTTCAAGCCTACTACGTCTAATACATGCCAAAGAAGGAAAGTGAAGTCTTACATACCTCTTTCCGCTTATTACCTTTCTCCAAATCCGAGCTGCAAATCCGCCAAAATCTACATATTGGTCACATTTACCAAATGGTGATTAGAACCTTTAGAGGTTTCATCTTGAATTGACACTTGCCCACAAAAATTTCGGCAGCATTTCCCCTGTAAATGCGCCATCCCACCAAGTTCAACTTGGCCAATTATCAACAACAACAACCCGGGAATTTAACCCGCCAAACTATCAACAACAATTCCAACAATTTTCTAGCGGCTCTCATAATATTCAATTCAATTTACATAATGTTCCAACAACTTAATCTACATACTACTTCATCCAACACCTTCCAATTTCAATAAGAATAATAACAATACATTTCTTTCTCCCAACTCATAAACAACAACCAAAATATTACATAAAATTGGTCCAACATGGCAGCCCCAAACCCCATACACGGCCAACCTCCAAACATACAATTTCATGAGTTTCATTCATTTTCTACGCATTACAACAACACACAAACATGTTGAACATAATTAATTCCTTACTCCAACATAACACACACACACTACACCTACACGGCTGCCCTTCCACCTTTGTATTTCCATGAAGTTCATTTATGTTTACCTACTATAACATGCACAAACCATTCACAACATCAACCAACACTAAATAAAATTAGTTCTACACTTCTACACCTTACTACATATTTTCGGCCACACCCATGCATACACAACATCATGAATTCCATCCATTTCAACACACCACAACCTATTCAAACGTCCATAACACACATAACATAAGAGAATAAGAATTGAGCATCATCTTCTTCACCTTACCTCTTCCTAGCTAGTGCTTCCTTCGCAAGAACGGATGGTTTTCTCGTTCCAACAACTTCCCCACGTCGTAGAGGACTCTCCAATTAGTATAGAACCAAGAGAAAAATATTTTTCCAAGACCAAACCAAGGGGAAATTTGGTTTCGGCCAGCCCTTGGACGTCTCCTCTCTCTCTTTCTTTCTTCATCTTTTCTTTCTTATTTCTTCCACTTAAAAAAAGATGACTCTATATATATATATACTTGTCTCCTACTACTTTCCATATTTATTATTTAGTCCCTCAAGTATGGCCTCATATATATAGAATTTTCTTTTATATATATATATATATATATATGGCCCATCTATATTTACACTTTGCCCCCCTCTCTACCTATAAAATGGCCACATGCCCCCTTCTTCATTTTTCTAGAGATTTCTTCTTCTTTTTTTTGAATTTTCTTTGAATATTTGTGAGATTACCATTTTACCCCTAGGCTTCCATAATATTACCATGAACCATTTCGCGAATTTTCCTTTTTCGCCCTTAACACTCCACGCCAATAACATTATAAGCAACTTGCGCATCCAACCAAACTAAAAATATAACCTCGTCCTCAACTTCCCGCCATTAACTCGAAATATTCAAATGTGCAAAAATGCGAGGTGTAACAGTGATGAATTAGTAAGAAGAAAATGTGTTGGGATGGTTTTGTTGCACATATAGAAATTTTGAATGAAATATGGAATTGTTGAATATTGGACATAAGGCTTGAAATATCTTGGTTTATGTTTGAATGATCTTAAATTAGTATGTAAACATGAAAGTATTGAGTATTGATATTGTAGTTTGATTGTTGGTTTGGTTGTTGTTGAAATTAGCCAAGTTGAAATCTCGGGGTTGGTGTACTTACGAGGAATCTTTGTAAAAATTTCGTAGAAATTAATGTTCGTTTGAATTTGAATGCCTAAGTGCGTATGGCTAATGTTAATGTATTTGGCGTTATGTAGACCTTGGCGTATCCGAGAGTTGAGGCTTGACTTATCTTGCGAGCGAGAAGAGGTATGTAAAGCGCCGCTTTCTCTTCTTTGGCATGTCTTAGTACTACTAGGCTATGACCGAGCCTCGGGTAATTCCCTCTTAGAATCCGAGCCTAGATGCGTACTTATACATACCTAAAGATCTATTCTTTAATGTGACCAAACTAAGATTCCTTATGTTTTCAAATGATTGAATTTTAAAAGTCTTATAAGGAATTTTGACTACAAAGTGGTCCCGAACTTCAAACGTCCGTAACTTTTTGCATACGAGCTCGGAACGCCCCAAAACATAATAGGTAAGTTCATAAGGCATAACTTTCCCCTAACCCTCGTAGTCGGGCTCGGATGGGGGTCGGCACCCGTCCGTGGGGCCCGCGGCTTTTCTATGCTACCCCTAATGATTTTCGAAAAAATTTAATACCACTTTCACTTTGACTTCCGCATATGAGTTTCTTACTTAATTAGTGGTGATTATGATTTTATGCATATGGTTACTCACGGCTCCGCTCGTGCTTATGGTTATTGCCTCGTTCACCGGATCCCGGGCCGGTTATATTTCGTGCGCATTATGATATATTCGGTGTGATCTTTGTGTTACGGATTGTACGAACTCCTCGCTAGATAAGCCGGTTCCGTTTATATTTGGTGTTATGTTGTGTATGGTGTTATGGTTAGCTATGATGTGTTACGGGGATATGTCGGGTTACGGAGATATGAAACTTTCTGGTGTGATCTTTGTGGTATGGCGCCATCGACAAAGTGCGGCGACCATCGTTCTAGGCACATGCATGATTATATTTTTGATAAATATTTTGATATTTTGCATACTATCTATTTTTCCGTAATTTGTTATTATGATCCTGTACTTCTGCTTTACATACTCAGTACATATTCCGTGCGACCCCGCTTTTCTTCGAGGGCTACGTTTCATGCCGCAGTGCACCGACGCTCGACTTGGTGATCCACCCACTTAGGACACCTTTCCTTATCCGGGAGTGTCCTTCAGAGCCGATATTTTGGTATACATACTATTCCGATGCATGTGTACATATTTATTCAGGGGTACGACGGGGCCCTGTCCCGTCATATGCTTTTGTTACTCTGTTTAGAGGTCTGTGGATATGTATGTGGGTTATGGCTCTATCTGTATAGTTATGTGTGTGTGTTATAAGTTTGGGCGGTCTACCCGCCACGGCAGCCTCGTCGGCTTGCCTTTGTATATATTTTGAGATTTGGTACATTTTGACAGCCTAGCCGGCTTATGCTACTTACGTTGACTACTATGTGATATACGAGGCTATTTATGATTACTTATGATTATGCAAGCCAATATGCTAATTCGCGGGTATCGGGTACGTATAAGTGTCCAATTCGGACATTAGTCACGACTACGGGGTTGGGTCGTGACAAAAGTGGTATCGTAGCGGTTCGTCCTCGGAATGTCCACGGACCATGTCTAGTAGAGTCACGTTTATCGGTGTGTTGTGCACCACATCTATAAACGAGGAGGCTACGGGACATTTAGATCTTGTCTTTCTTTCGATCATAGATCGTGCGATAGAGCGGTATTATTAGGATGACTTATTTCTAACAGCGCTATGTTTTCAGCGATGCCTCCGAGAAAGGCGGCAGTCGCCGGAGGGCAAGTCTACTACGGCGGGGGAGACTAGTAGGGCCCGGAAGGGTTACTAGGGCCGTGCTCGGCTCGGCCGGAGCGTGCCTCGGTCGGCCGTTCGCCACCCCGTCACCATCGAGAGGGGCACGAAGCGGCGGCGGTGCCGGGACGAGGAGCGGCTCCCCGCCCGCCCCGGGGTTCGAGTGCCGAGCCTCCCAGCTCCTCAGCCGGGGGCGGAGGACAGGGCTATGAGGGACGCTGTTCGGCTATTGACCGGAGGCGGGCGCGGGGGCGGTCCGGAGGGCAGGGGGACCGAGGAGATGATTATGCAGGCGGACGTGACAGTTAGAGCGCTCGTTGTTTTCGACACCGTGTCAGCGAGATTTCTTCGGGTAAAAACGAGAAAGACCCTCGAGGTTCATCGGAGAGATGCGGCGTACGCGCGGCTTGTCGGGGCCTCGAGGCGGGTACATTGAGTTCGCGTCGTATCGGTACGCACGACATTGCGGCCAATTGGTATGAGTCTTGGGAGGCATCCCGAGAGGTGAGGGTGCTCCCCCCAGCGTATGGGATGAGTTCGTGGAGGCTTTTCTTGCCCATTTCTACCCCCCGAGAGACTAGGCGCGCGGTTCACGAGTTTATACATTTGAGCGGGGGTGGTAGGAGCGTCAGGAAACGGACACGGAGTTCGATTCTTTGGCCGGATACGCTCCTCGTATTGTGGCGGACATGGCAGAACGGGGGTACATCGTTTGTTATTGGGCCGGATGACTATTTGATTGTTTGTATGTCGATGGCTTCTCGGCTCGGCATGGACATTGCACAGTACGAGCGTCGCCCCCAAGGCATGGAGGAGCGACACGGGCGCCGGCCGACGGGGGAGTTATGACGGTGCCGGCCCCAAAGGGCTAGGTCGGCCCGGGTATTGCAGGGATTCTCGAGGCGAGACGACCTCGGCGGCGGCCACGGCCCAGATATTCCTCCCCGGCCAGGCACAGGTACACCCCACGGCCTACGGGCGGGGGAGGCACGGCGGTGCCGGATATTCAGGAGCGAGTCAGAGCTCCAAGGCTTCGGGCTCACAGACAGGCAGAGGTACCGGTCAGTTGAGGCCACCTAGACCTCCGTGCTCCTACTGTGGGAGACACCACCTTGGAGAGTGCTATCGGGCTACAGGTGCTTGCTTTATTTGCGGCCGTCAGGGCCACCTTATGAGAGATTGCCCGCGTGGGGGTAGTGCAGGTGGTGCGGCGCAGCCTACAGGTTCGGTCCGGTTCATCTTCATCATCGGAGGCTATGCGCCCCCGCGGGCGAGGGTATACCCGGCACCGGCGAGCCGCGGAGAGGCCGTGGCGGAGCGGACCGGTTCTAGCGGTCCTTCGAACCGCATATATGCTTTAGCCGGCCGTCGGGACCGAGAGGCGTCGCCTAACGTGGTTACGGTACATTATTGGTTTTCTCTCGGCGGTATATGCATTGATTGATCCTGGTTCTACTTTATCATATATTTCTCCTCTTCCGTACTTCGTACGTCGAAATATTCTAAGTTGGTTGCGACGAGGTATGGACAAGACTTTTAATTTTCGATTTTGTTGATTTTGTCTCAACGCATAAGTTGCATATTCGTCTTTTGTTGATATGAAGTGTTAAGGGTAAGATTGGAATAAGGAAAAATTAGAGAATGAAAGTTGGAAAAATTTGGGACCAAAAGAGGAATTATGAAAAGTTGGCCATTATTTGCAAATGGCCATAGGTGGCCGGCCATATATGTGTGTGTGTGGGCCATATGGCCAAGTGTTTAAATTACATATGTAGTCCAAGATGACTAAGTAGTCATCTTTACCACTTTGTTGCCTTAAGAAAAATCAAGAAACATGGAGAAAGATGAAGAGAGGAGAAACGGCCAAGAAAGAAAAAAATGGAAGACCAAAATTGACCATGGAAAAATTATTTCCTTCTTGTTTTCCTACTAATTGGAGGGTGCTTAGTAACGTGGAGTTGTTGTTTCAAGCGTTGGATTGTTCGTTTTCATCCTTGGCCAACTTTGAACAAGTTGAGGAATTGTGAAGAAAGGTAAGTTGTAATCTTGTTTTATGAGTTATGGAAGGCTTATGTGTATTGTAGTATGTTAATATGGATGAAATTTATGAAAATATGGATGTTAGAGTTGAGTTGTGAAAGTTGAAGGTTGGCCGTGTGTATATATATTGTGTGTAGGAGTAATGAACTAATTGAATTTAGCATGTTTGTGTGTTGTTGTGATGTGAAGAAATGAATGAAAACTCATGAAATATGTTGGGTTGAAGTTGGGCCGTGTGTAGTGTGATTGAGGCCGTGTGTGTGTGGTTGTGTAGTAGTGAAGAATTAAGTGTGTTTAGCATGATTGCATGTTGTTTTTAGTGTGTGAAAATGGATGAAAATTATGGAATGTGTGTGTTGTGGTGTTGGCCGAAAAATGGGCTGATTTGGGGCAAGTATGTGGGACTAATGTGATGTAGTATTTTGGTTGTCGTCGTTGCGAATTCTACAATGTGAAATGAAGGTTTAATGACTTATGTTGGTGTTGCAATTGTTGTGGGCTGTTTTGAAAGTCAATATGATCTTAATATGTTTCCTTATATTTATGAAGGTAATTTGGTAATGTAGGGAATTGTTGACGTAGTATGAGAATTTGAAAGAAAGAAACGCATTATTGTCGTATTCATTAAGTTGGAAGGTTTCGGGTTTCATAGCATATTGTTGGGATTGTCTTGAATACTTTGTGGATTGTTCGGAATGTTCTTAAATCTTGTTTGGATGGTTGTTGGTTTGGTTGTTGTTGATGAATTTGGCCGAGTTAAAATCTCGGGGTTGTGCATATAAGGGAAATGTCGCCCAAAATTTCGTAGAAAAAGTAATGGTTTGGAATTGGATTCTTTAGCGCGTATGACTAATGTTCGATGCCTATCGATGTTATTGTAGATTTTGAGACCGAGGTTTGAGTTTGGATTAGCCTAGGAAGCAAACCAGGTATGTGAAGCTTACCCTTCTTTTCTTTTTGGCATGTCTTAGACGGAACTAAGGTATGACATGATATGTGCCTCGGGGTAATTCCATTCGTAAATTTCAAGTAGGTTTGTGAATCGTATTTGCTTGTGCTGTAGGCATCCTTAGTATGGTCAGGCTGTGGTTTGTATGTTCTTGATATGGTTGAGTTTGAAAAATTGTGTAAGCGATTCGTATAAGTTCCTTGATGTTCGTATCTTTAACGCGGTTGAGTTATGACCCTTATGTCTTTTGTAGGATTAAACTTTTAAGGTTTCAAAAGAGTTCTATTTTCAAAAGAATTTTGTTTTCTGGAAAAAAAAAAAAAAAAGAGACTTGTTCCAAAACGACTTTGAAACTACGAACGTCCGTAACTTTTGCATACGACCTCGAAACGCCCCAAAACATAATATGTAAGTTCATAAGACATCACTCTCCCCTACCCCTCGTAGTCGGGCTCGGACGGGGGTCGGCACCCGTCCGTGGGGCCCGCGGCCTTTCTATGCTACCTTTATGGATTTTTCGGAAAATTTAATATTTTCTTCACTATGATTATTTATTTATGTATTTGTCGAGTTGGAAATAAGGATTTTATGCCCATGATTTTGATACATAATTGGGGTTTTTAAAACTCGGTTTGACATGTTCCCGAGCGAAATTCGGAAGAAAACTTGATTTGACTACGGTTTTGGATTTTCAAAAAAAGAGGGTTCGTTTTGATCATTCGGTTGAGTCTGTGATGATGTCTGACATGCGTGTGGTTACTTACGATCTGCTCGTGCGTTCTGTGTTACCTCTTTCACCGGATCCCGGGCCGGTATATGATCGTGCGCACTATGATATACTCTGGAGTTATGCTGTGTTACGGTTCCCGAGACCTCGCCATAGGGCCGGGTTCCGTTTATGGAGTTATGTTTGTGATATGGCTTATGATGTGTTGTGATGATGTGTTGTGTTCGGGGATACGGAGATTTGAAATCTTCGGAGTTATCTTGTGTTGTGGCGCCAGATAGGGTGGCGACCACGTTCTGTCCGCCGGGTCCTATGGACCGCATTTGATATGTGATGATGTATGATGATATGATGAGTTTGATCACCGATGATGAGGCAAATCCCACATCGGTTAATGTCATTCCATGTGACAGATTATGATGCGTTCGGTATGAGTATGTATGATTTGTGTGATAGATGTAAGTACTTGGGTAGTTGGGTCATTACGACTTCACTTTCTGTATTTCCTATTTCGGTTATGACCTCGTTTGATGTGTGCTATGCTTTACATGCTCAGTACATATTTCGTACTGACCCCCTTTCTTCGGGGGCTGCGTTTCATGCCACGCAGGTACCCACGGATGAGTCGGTGATGTTAGCGAGAAGATGCTCCAATTTGGATTGGCGAGCTCCATTTCCTCCGAGTGCCGCCGAGTCGAGTGCTTTGTATGGTGTTCGAAGTTATGATAGAGACTTTGCGAGACGGTGTCGAGTGTATGATATGTCGGGTCCGTTTTGTAAGCGGCTACGTAAGCCGGTGTTTTTTTATGATTTTTGCTACCGTTGTGTTTGGCAAGCGGCTATATAAGCCGAAGTTCTTTTATGCCTTAAATTATATTTTTCATACGATTGCATATTTTATTTGGTTTGAAAAAAAAAAAACGAAAGGCATGTTTGTTTTCTGAAAAATTTTCATATCGTGTGTATGTTATGTTTTGTGGGCCCAGTGTGGTCATGAGTGTTACGTTAGTCAGCGGGTTCGCTCGGCCCTAGGTAAGGGTCGGGTGCCCATCATACCCTATCGAAAATTAGGGTGTGACAAAGTGGTATCAGAGCGGTTCGTCCTAGGGGTTGTCTGCAAAGTCGTGTCCAGTAGAGTCTTGTTTATGGTGTGTTGCGCGCCACATTTATAAACAGGAGGCTACGGGGCATTTAGGATGGTTACTCTTCTTTCATATCTGAGATCGTGCCGTAGAGCCAAGTCATAGGAGATGGGACTCCTTACCCTGATTTGTGATTGCAGCTGAAGAATGACCCTGACAGAAGGAAGTGAGTGACGATGTTGGAAGTCACAAAGTGCGGGTAAGCAAAGGTAAGAAAGATATATGTTGGGAGAGATATGGGACTTGCGATTGAAACACAAGTTGAAGACTAAAGGGGGAAAGTAAACAAGAAAGTGTAACGAGTGCCGTTTGAATTGGGCATACGAGGTATGTTTACCATTTGTGACCGTTGATGATGTTTAGTGCCCGTGATATGATGCGATATGATATGATATGTATATATGTATGTTGGCCCTGTGAGGCATTGTTGGTATTTCCTGCGTGCAGGTTTTGAGGTAGTAAGAAATATAGAGGAAACTCTGCCGAAATTTTTTCAGAAATGGAAAGAGAATAAGATGTGTGTTTGTAATACGACTTGAAAGGTCGTGCCGATAGTAAGAGTGAGATTAAGACAAGAGTAAGAAGGAAAAGTTTAACCCGAGATCCTTGTGATGTTTTATGGGACTAGTTGAACATTCGAGGACGAATGTTCTAAAGGGGGAAAGGATGTTACACCCCGTACTTCGTACGTCGGAATATTCTAAGTTGGTTGCGACGAGGTATGGACAAGACTTTTAATTTTCGGTTTTGTTGATTTTGTCTCAACGCATAAGTTGCATATTCGTCTTTTGTTGATATGAAGTGTTAAGGGTAAGATTGGAATAAGGAAAAATTAGAGAATGAAAGTTGGAAAAATTTGGGACCAAAAGATGAATTATGGAAAGTTGGCCATTATTTGCAAATGGCCCTAGGTGGCCGGCCATATATGTGTGTGTGTGGGCCATATGGCCAAGTGTTTAAATTACATATGTAGTCCAAGATGACTAAGTAGTCATCTTTACCACTTTGTTGCCTTAAGAAAAATCAAGAAACATGGAGAAAGATGAAGAGAGGAGAAACGGCCAAGAAAGAAAAAAATGGAAGACCAAAATTGACCATGGAAAAATTATTTCCTTCTTGTTTTCCTACTAATTGGAGGGTGCTTAGTAACGTGGAGTTGTTGTTTCAAGCGTTGGATTGTTCGTTTTCATCCTTGGCCAACTTTGAACAAGTTGAGGAATTGTGAAGAAAGGTAAGTTGTAATCTTGTTTTATGAGTTATGGAAGGCTTATGTGTATTGTAGTATGTTAATATGGATGAAATTTATGAAAATATGGATGTTAGAGTTGAGTTGTGAAAGTTGAAGGTTGGCCGTGTGTATATATATTGTGTGTAGGAGTAATGAACTAATTGAATTTAGCATGTTTGTGTGTTGTTGTGATGTGAAGAAATGAATGAAAACTCATGAAATATGTTGGGTTGAAGTTGGGCCGTGTGTAGTGTGATTGAGGCCGTGTGTGTGTGGTTGTGTAGTAGTGAAGAATTAAGTGTGTTTAGCATGATTGCATGTTGTTTTTAGTGTGTGAAAATGGATGAAAATTATGGAATGTGTGTGTTGTGGTGTTGGCCGAAAAATGGGCTGATTTGGGGCAAGTATGTGGGACTAATGTGATGTAGTATTTTGGTTGTCGTCGTTGCGAATTCTACAATGTGAAATGAAGGTTTAATGACTTATGTTGGTGTTGCAATTGTTGTGGGCTGTTTTGAAAGTCAATATGATCTTAATATGTTTCCTTATATTTATGAAGGTAATTTGGTAATGTAGGGAATTGTTGACGTAGTATGAGAATTTGAAAGAAAGAAACGCATTATTGTCGTATTCATTAAGTTGGAAGGTTTCGGGTTTCATAGCATATTGTTGGGATTGTCTTGAATACTTTGTGGATTGTTCGGAATGTTCTTAAATCTTGTTTGGATGGTTGTTGGTTTGGTTGTTGTTGATGAATTTGGCCGAGTTAAAATCTCGGGGTTGTGCACTTATAAGGGAAATGCTGCCCAAAATTCTGTAGAAAAAGTAATGGTTTGGAATTGGATTCTTTAGCGCGTATGACTAATGTTCGATGCCTATCGATGTTATTGTAGATTTTGAGCAACCGAGGTTTGAGTTTGGATTAGCCTAGGAAGCAAACCAGGTATGTGAAGCTTACCCTTCTTTTCTTTTTGGCATGTCTTAGACGGAACTAAGGTATGACATGATATGTGCCTCGGGGTAATTCCATTCGTAAATTTCAAGTATGTTTGTGAATCGTATTTGCTTGTCTTGTAGGCATCCTTAGTATGGTCGCCGTGGTTTGTATGTTCTTGATATGGTTGAGTTTGAAAAATTGTGTAAGCGATTCGTATAAGTTCCTTGATGTTCGTATCTTTAACGCGGTTGAGTTATGACCCTTATGTCTTTTGTAGGATTAAACTTTTAAGGTTTCAAAAGAGTTCTATTTTCAAAAGAATTTTGTTTTCAAAAGAGACTTGTTCCAAAACGACTTTGAAACTACGAACGTCCGTAACTTTTGCATACGACCTCGAAACGCCCCAAAACATAATATGTAAGTTCATAAGACATCACTCTCCCCTACCCCTCGTAGTCGGGCTCGGACGGGGGTCGGCACCCGTCCGTGGGGCCCGCGGCCTTTCTATGCTACCTTTATGGATTTTTCGGAAAATTTAATATTTTCTTCATTATGACTATTTATTTATGTATTTGTCGAGTTGGAAATAAGGATTTTATGCCCATGATTTTGATACATAATTGGGGTTTTAAAACTCGGTTTGACATGTTCCCGAGTGAAATTCGGAAGAAAACTTGATTTGACTACGGTTTTGGATTTTCAAAAAAGAGGGTTCGTTTTGATCATTCGGTTGAGTCTGTGATGATGTCTGACATGCGTGTGGTTACTTACGATCTGCTCGTGCGTTCTGTGTTACCTCTTTCACCGGATCCCGGGCCGGTATATGATCGTGCGCACTATGATATACTCGGAGTTATCCGTGTTACGGTTCCCGAGACCTCGCCATAGGGCCGGGTTCCGTTTATGGAGTTATCTTTGTGATATGGCTTATGATGTGTTGTGATGATGTGTTGTGTTCGGGGATACGGAGATTTGAAACTTCGGTGTTATCTTGTGTTGTGGCGCCGGATAGGGTGGCGACCACGTTCGTCCTACGGTCCTATGGACCGCATTTGATATGTGATGATATGTGATGAGTTTGTATGATGATATGATGAGTTTGATCACCGATGATGAGGCAAATCCCACATCGGTTAATGTCATTCCATGTGACAGATTATGATGCGTTCGGTATGAGTATGTATGATTTGTGTGATAGCTGTAAGTACTTAGGTAGTTGGGTTATTACGACTTCACTTTTCGTATTTCCTACTTTCGGTTATGACCTCGTTTGATGTGTGCTATGCTTTACATGCTCGGTACATATTTCGCATCGACCCCTTTCTTCGGGGTGCGTTTCATGCCACGCGGTACCCACGGATGAGTCGGTGATGTTAGCGAGAAGATGCTCCACTGGATTGGCGAGCTCCATTTCCTCCGGAGTGTCGCCGAGTCGAGTGCTTTGTATGGTGTTCGAAGTTATGATAGAGACTTTGCGACACGGTGTCGAGTGTATGATATGTCGGGTCTGTTTTGTAAGCGGCTACTAAGCCGGTGTGTTTGTATGCATTATGCTACCGATGTGTTTGGCAAGCGGCTATATAAGCCGAAGTTCGTTATGCCTTATATTATAGATTTTCATACGATTGCAAATTTTATTTGGTTTGAAAAAAAAAAACGAAAGGCATGTTTGTTTTTCGAAAAATTTTCATATCGTGTGTATGTTATGTTTTGTGGGCCCGTGTGGTCATGAGTGTTACGTTAGTCGGCGGGTTCGCTCGGCCCTAGGTAAGGGTCGGGTGCCCATCATACCCTATCGGAAATTAGGGTGTGACAAAGTGGTATCGAGCGGTTCGTCTTAGGGGTTGTCTGCAAAGTCGTGTCCAGGAGAGTCTTGTTTATGGTGTGTTGCGCGCCACATTTATAAACAGGAGGCTACGGGGCATTTAGGATGGTTACTCTTCTTTCATATCTGAGATCGTGCCGTAGAGCCAAGTCATAGGAGATGGGACTCCTTACCCTGATTTGTGATTGCAGCTGAAGAATGACCCTGACAGAAGGAAGTGAGTGACGATGTTGGAAGTCACAAAGTGCACAGTAAGCAAAGGTAAGAAAGATATATGTTGGGAGAGATATTGTGGTTGCGATTGAAACACAAGTTGAAGACTAAAGGGGGAAAGTAAACAAGAAAGGGTAACAGGTGCCGTTTGAGTTGGGCATACGAGGTATGTTTACCATTTGTGAACTGTTGATGATATTAGAAGCCCCGTGTGGCTGCGATATGATGATATGATGATATGTGTATATGTATGTTGGCCCCGTGAGGCATTGTTGGTATTTCTGCGTGCGTGTGTTTTGAGGTAGTAAGAAATATAGAGGAAACTCGCCGAAATTTTTCAGAAATGGAAAGAGAATAAGATGTGTGTTTGTAATACGACTTGAAAGGTCGTGCCGATAGTAAGAGTGAGATTAAGACAAGAGTAAGAAGGAAAAGTTTAACCTGAGATCCTTATGATGTTTTATGAGACTAGTTGAACATTCGAGGACGAATGTTCTAAAGGGGGAAAGGATGTTACACCCCGTACTTCGTACGTCGGAATATTCTAAGTTGGTTGCGACGAGGTATGGACAAGACTTTTAATTTCCGGTTTTGTTGATTTTGTCTCAACGCATAAGTTGCATATTCGTCTTTTGTTGATATGAAGTGTTAAGGGTAAGATTGGAATAAGGAAAAAATTAGAGAATGAAAGTTGGAAAATTTTGGGACCAAAAGATGAATTATGGAAAGTTGGCCATTATTTGCAAATGGCCATAGTGTGGCCGCCATATATGTGTGTGTGTGGGCCATATGGCCAAGTGTTTAAATTACATATGTAGTCCAAGATGACTAAGTAGTCATCTTTACCACTTTGTTGCCTTAAGAAAAATCAAGAAACATGGAGAAAGATGAAGAGAGGAGAAACGGCCAAGAAAGAAAAAAATGGAAGACCAAAATTGACCATGGAAAAATTATTTCCTTCTTGTTTTCCTACTAATTGGAGGGTGCTTAGTAACGTGGAGTTGTTGTTTCAAGCGTTGGATTGTTCGTTTTCATCCTTGGCCAACTTTGAACAAGTTGAGGAATTGTGAAGAAAGGTAAGTTGTAATCTTGTTTTATGAGTTATGGAAGGCTTATGTGTATTGTAGTATGTTAATATGGATGAAATTTATGAAAATATGGATGTTAGAGTTGAGTTGTGAAAGTTGAAGGTTGGCCGTGTGTATATATATTGTGTGTAGGAGTAATGAACTAATTGAATTTAGCATGTTTGTGTGTTGTTGTGATGTGAAGAAATGAATGAAAACTCATGAAATATGTTGGGTTGAAGTTGGGCCGTGTGTAGTGTGATTGAGGCCGTGTGTGTGTGGTTGTGTAGTAGTGAAGAATTAAGTGTGTTTAGCATGATTGCATGTTGTTTTTAGTGTGTGAAAATGGATGAAAATTATGGAATGTGTGTGTTGTGGTGTTGGCCGAAAAATGGGCTGATTTGGGGCAAGTATGTGGGACTAATGTGATGTAGTATTTTGGTTGTCGTCGTTGCGAATTCTACAATGTGAAATGAAGGTTTAATGACTTATGTTGGTGTTGCAATTGTTGTGGGCTGTTTTGAAAGTCAATATGATCTTAATATGTTTCCTTATATTTATGAAGGTAATTTGGTAATGTAGGGAATTGTTGACGTAGTATGAGAATTTGAAAGAAAGAAACGCATTATTGTCGTATTCATTAAGTTGGAAGGTTTCGGGTTTCATAGCATATTGTTGGGATTGTCTTGAATACTTTGTGGATTGTTCGGAATGTTCTTAAATCTTGTTTGGATGGTTGTTGGTTTGGTTGTTGTTGATGAATTTGGCCGAGTTAAAATCTCGGGGTTGTGCACTTATAAGGGAAATGCTTGCCCAATTTTTTCGTAGAAAAAGTAATGGTTTGGAATTGGATTCTTTAGCGCGTATGACTAATGTTCGATGCCTATCGATGTTATTGTAGATTTTGAGCAGACCGAGGTTTGAGTTTGGATTAGCCTAGGAAGCAAACCGGGTATGTGAAGCTTACCCTTCTTTTCTTTTTGGCATGTCTTAGACGGAACTAAGGTATGACATGATATGTGCCTCGGGGTAATTCCATTCGTAAATTTCAAGTAGGTTTGTGAATCGTATTTGCTTGTCTTGTAGGCATCCTTAGTATGGTCGGTTCGTGGTTTGTATGTTCTTGATATGGTTGAGTTTGAAAAATTGTGTAAGCGATTCGTATAAGTTCCTTGATGTTCGTATCTTTAACGCGGTTGAGTTATGACCCTTATGTCTTTTGTAGGATTAAACTTTTAAGGTTTCAAAAGAGTTCTATTTTCAAAAGAATTTTGTTTTCAAAAAAAAAAGAGACTTGTTCCAAAACGACTTTGAAACTACGAACGTCCGTAACTTTTGCATACGACCTCGAAACGCCCCAAAACATAATATGTAAGTTCATAAGACATCACTCTCCCCTACCCCTCGTAGTCGGGCTCGGACGGGGGTCGGCACCCGTCCGTGGGGCCCGCGGCCTTTCTATGCTACCTTTATGGATTTTTCGGAAAATTTAATATTTTCTTCATTATGATTATTTATTTATGTATTTGTCGAGTTGGAAATAAGGATTTTATGCCCATGATTTTGATACATAATTGGGGTTTTAAAACTCGGTTTGACATGTGCCCCGAGCGAGATTCGGAAGAAAACTTGATTTGACTATGGTTTTGGATTTTCAAAAAAAAAAGGGTTCGTTTTGATCATTCGGTTGAGTCCGTGATGATGTCCGACATGTGTGTGGTTACTTACGATCCGCTCGTGCGTTCGTGTTACCTCTTTCACCGGATCCCGGCCGGTATATGATCGTGCGCACTATGATATACTCGGAGTTATGCCGTGTTACGGTTCCGAGACCTCGCCATAGGGCCGGGTTCCGTTTATGGAGTTATACCGTGATATGGCTTATGATGTGTTGTGATGATGTGTTGTGTTCGGGGATACGGAGATTTGAAACTTTCGGTGTTATCCGTGTTGTGGCGCCGGATAGGGTGGCGACCACGTTCGTCCGCCGGTCCTATGGACCGTATGTGATATGTGATGATGTATGATGAGTTTGTTTTCCGATGATGAGTTTGATCACCGATGATGAGGCAAATCCCACATCGGTTATTGTTCTTCCATATGACAGATTATGATGCGTTCGGTATGAGTATGTATGATTTGTGTGTTAGATGTAAGTACTTGGGTAGTTGGGTCGTTACGACTTCACTTTCTGTATTTCCTATTTCGGTTATGACCTCGTTTGATGTGTGCTATGCTTTACATGCTCAGTACATATTTCGTACTGACCCCCTTTCTTCGGGGGCTGCGTTTCATGCCACGCAGGTACCCACGGATGAGTCGGTGATGTTAGCAGAAGATGCTCCAGCTGGATTGGCGAGCTCCGGAGTGCTGCCGAGTCAGAGTGCTTTGTATGGTGTTCGAAGTTATGATAGAGACTTTGCGAGACGTGTCGAGTGTATGATATGTCGGGTCGTTTGTAAGCGGCTATGTAAGCCGGTGTGTTTGTATGCATTATGCTACCGATGTGTTTGGCAAGCGGCTATATAAGCCGAAGTTACCGTTATGCCTTACATTACGATTTTCATACGATTAAGATTTTATTTGGTTTGAAAAAAAAAAAACGAAAGGCATGTTTGTTTTTCGAAAAATTTTCATATCGTGTGTATGTTATGTTTTGTGGGCCCAAAGTGTGGTCATGAGTGTTACGTTAGTCGGCCGGGTTCGCTCGGCCCTAGGTAAGGGTCGGGTGCCCATCATACCCTATCGGAAGCATTCAGGACCCGGTATGGGCATTATGAATTCAAAGTTATGTCTTTTGGGCTGACAAATGCTCCGGCGGTATTCATGGATCTTATGAATCGGGTATTCAGACCGTTCTTGGATCTGTTCGTGATTGTATTTATTGATGACATTCTGGTCTATTCTCGGTCAGAAGAAGAGCACGCGGACCATCTGAGAACGGTACTTGGGGTACTTCGGCATCAGAAGCTTTATGCTAAATTTTCTAAATGTGAATTCTGGCTAACATCAGTGGCATTCTTGGGGCATATTATTGGAGCTGATGGCATCCGGGTGGATACCCAGAAGATTGAAGCAGTGAAGAATTGGCCCCGGCCTACAACGCCGACAGAGGTACGTAGCTTCCTAGGTTCGGTTATTACGTAAGATTTGTAGAGAAATTTGCTTCCATTTCGTTGCCTTTAACAAGGCTAACTCGGCCCTGGAGCCAAATTCCGGTGGATCGATACCGTGAGCGGAGCTTTTAGTTCCGAAGGAGAAATTAACTACGCCTCCGTCCCGACACTTCCCGAAGGGCCGGACGGGTATGTTATTTATTGTGATGCTTCGGTGTTGGATCGGGTTGTGTATTGATGCAAGCACGGCGGGGTTATCGCTTATGCTTCCTAGCAGCTCAAAAAGCACGAAAAGAATTATCCCACTCATGATCTGGAGCTCGCAGCGGTGATTCATGCCTTGAAGATATGGAGACATTATTTATATGGCGTTCATGTTGATATCTACATGGATCATAAGAGTCTCCAATATATTTTTAAGCAGAAGGAGCTTAACTTGCGGCAGAGGCGATGGTTAGAGTTGCTGAAAGATTATGATGTTGATATTCTATACCATCCGGGAAAGGCCAATGTTGTAGCAGATGCCCTCAGCCGTAAATCTATGGGCAGCCTAGCGGATGTACCATCAGAAAAGAAAGAAATAGTTCGTGAAATTCATCAGCTGGCAAGTCTTGGAGTCCGTTTGGCCGAATCTGGGAATGCTGGGATTTCTATTCGTGAAGTTGCTGAATCTTCTATTCTGGAAGAAATAAAGCGTTGCCAATATGAAGATCCTGTTCTGGTGCATTACAGAGACACAGCCCGTGAAAAGGAGAAGACTGACGTTCGAGATCACATCCGGATGGAGTATTATTACACAGGGGCAGACTGTGCGTACCTGAGATTGCTGAGCTACGGCGACAGGTTATGGGCGAGGCACATTATGCCCGTTATTCTGTTCATCCAGGAGCCACTAAAATGTATCACGATCTCGGTATGTCTATCGTGGGATGGAATGAAAAAGGATATAGCAGAATTTGTCGCTCAGTGCCCGAATTGTCAGCAGGTTAAGATTGAGCACCAGAAACCCGGAGGATTATTACAGGAGATGGAGATTCCGGCTTGGAAGTGGGAGATCATTAATATGGATTTCATTACAGGGTTGCCTCGCACTCCACGGAAGTATGACTCCATTTGGGTTATCGTTGATCGGCTGACAAAATCAGCCCATTTTCTTCCGATCCGGCCACTTATTCACTCGAGGATTATGCCGATTATATATTAAGGAGATAGTAAGGTTGCATGGAGTTCCCACATCTATTATTTCGACAGAGGCACTCTTCCATTTCTAACAAATTTACGGAGGTCATTTCAAGACGGGTTGGGGACTCAGGTAAGTTTTAGTACTGCTTTCCATCCCAGAGTGACGGACAGGCCGAGCGCACCATCCAGACACTTGAAGATATGTTGCGGGCCTGTGTTATTGATTTCAGAGGTAGCTAGGATGATCATTTGCCGCTGGTTGAATTTGCCTATAACAATAGCTATTATTCCAGTATCCAGATGGCCCCGTACGAGGCGTTATATGGCAGAAAATGCAGGTCACCGATCGGCTGGTTCGACGTTGGAGAAACTAAATTATTGGTCCAGATATGATCCAGCAAGCGGTGGACAAAGTGAAGGTTATTCGGGAGCGACTATTAGCGGCCCAGAGTCGACAGAAATCATACGTAGATAATCGACATCGACACTTGAAATTTCAGGTTGGTGATTGGGTATTCATGAAGGTATCGCCTATGAAAGGGGTTATGAGATTTGGTAAGAAAGGGAAGCTCAGTCCAAGATATATTGGGCCTTATCAGGTTATTCGGAGAATAGGCAAAGTTGCCTACGAATTGGATCTGCTAGCTGATTTGGGCGCAGTGCATCCGGTATTTCATGTTTCTATGCTTCATAAATGCATTGGTGACCCTTCCAGAATATTTCCTATAGATGATGTCCAGGTCACGGAGGAACTGTCTTATGAGGAGCAGCCGGTAGCTATATTGGATCGTCAGGAAAGAAGGTTGCGGAACAAAGTTGTAACCTCCGTTAAAGTGCTGTGGCGGAACAATAATCGAGAGGAAATGACCTGGGAAGCCGAGGAGCAGATGAAGAAGAAGTATCCTCACTTGTTTCCGATACCCACAGGTACTTTAAATTCTTTACTTGGTTATGTTGATCAATGAATGAATTGTGTGTGATAACGATAAAAACACTCCCCCGAACCGTTTCTAAGGCCGTAGGATTAATTTAACATTCGAGGACGAATGTTCTAAAGGGGGGGAGGATGTTATATCCCGAGTTTTTGCCTATTCGGAAAAATTCGAAATAAGTTGGGCTTGAAAGGAATAAGGTTATGTTGATTTTATTTCATAGGTGTGTGTTGTTCATGACCTATTAATGTGGAAATAGCGGGAAAGGCGAGGGGAAAAATCGGAAATTTCGGAAATTAATTTCGGAATTTCAAAACAAGGCCCACAATCAATTGGGCCAAAAGAATAAAAGAAGAGAAAATTTGGCCCAAAGTGAGGGGGTGGCCGGCCAAGCCTTGGCCCAAGCCCATGGACTAATTAATTTTTCCATGTGATTAATTGAATAAGTGAGGATGATATTAATAGAAGTTTCAAGAAAAGTAAAGAGAAAGAAGAGCAAAAAAAAAAAAAAAAAAAAGAAGAGCCAAAATACATTTTACCCCTTGAAATCTTGCTTTCAAAATTATTTTCTTGTGGTATTCCTACTAATTCAAGGCTCCTCTACAACTTAGTGTAGTTGTTTTGGAAGATTGAGCCTTTGTTTCATCAATCTCACCCTTTGGTCAAGTGAAGAACCAAGGAGAAAAGGTAAGAATTAATCCCTTTTTATTATGTTATGAAGGTTTGTTTGTGTTGTAGTATATGGGAATGAGTAGAATTTATGGAAATACGGAAGGTTGCAAAGTGGGTGTGCATGTGTGCATGTGGCCGTGTGTGTCCTATGTTGTTTAGTTGAGATGAGTTGAATTTTATGTTGTATTCTAGTTGTGGGTATTGTGGAAATTGTATTGGAAATGAAAGTTGAATGTAAATTGGATGAAGTGGGAAAATGGCATGTTGGCCGTGGGTTGTGTTGTGATGGAATAATGATGGATTTATTTTGTTTAACATGTTAGTTGTGTTGTTGTGATTTTTACAATGTAAATGAAGGTTATATGGGTTAAGTTGGCATGAAAAGGGATTGTAGGAAATTATGTCATATTAATGTGATTTTATGATATCAAGATAATGAAGTTGTTAAAGTGTAGATTATTGTTGTTGGTGATGAATTAGTAAGAAGAAAATGTGTTGGGATGGTTTTGTTGCACATATAGAAATTTTGAATGAAATACGGAATTGTTGAATATTGGACATAAGGCTTGAAATATTCTTGGTTTATGTTTGAATGATCTTAAATTAGTATGTAAACATGAAAGTATTGAGTATTGATATTGTAGTTTGATTGTTGGTTTGGTTGTTGTTGAAATTAGCCGAGTTGAAATCTCGGGGTTGGTGTACTTACAGGGGAAATCTTTGCCGAAATTTCTGTAGAAATTAATGTTCGTTTGAATTTGAATGCCTAAGTGCGTATGGCTAATGTTAATGTATTTGGCGTTATGTAGATCTTGGCGTATCCGAGAGTTGAGGCTTGACTTATCTTGCGAGCGGAAGAGGTATGTAAAGCGCCGCTTTCTCTTCTTTGGCATGTCTTAGTACTACTAGGCTATGACCCGAGCCTCGGGGTAATTCCACTCTTAGAATCCGAGCCTAGATGAGTACTTATACGTACCTAAAGATCTATTCTTTAATGTGACCAAACTAAGATTCCTTATGTTTTCAAATGATTGAATTTTAAAAGTCTTATAAGGAATTTTGACTACAAAAGGGTCCCGAACTTCAAACGTCCGTAACTTTTGCATACGAGCTCGGAACGCCCCAAAACATGATAGGTAAGTTCATAAGGCATAACTTTCCCCTAACCCTCGTAGTCGGGCTCGGATGGGGGTCGGCACCCGTCCGTGGGGCCCGCGGCTTTTCTATGCTACCCCTAATGATTTTCGGAAAAATTTAATACCACTTTCACTTTGACTTCCGCATATGAGTTTCTTACTTAATTAGTGGTGATTATGATTTTATGCATATGGTTACTCACAGCTCCGCTCGTGCTTATGGTTATTGCCTCGTTCACCGGATCCCGGGCCGGTTATATTTCGTGCGTATTATGATATATTCCGGTGTGATGCTGTGTTACGGTTCGCCGAGCTCCTCGCTAGATAGTCGGGTTCCGTTTATATTTGGTGTTATGTTGTGTATGGTGTTATGGTTGGCTATGATGTGTTGCGGGGATATGTCGGGTTACGAGAGATATGAAACACACACGGTGTGATCTTTGTGGTATGGCGCCATCGACAGGCGGGCGACCATCGTTCTAAGAGCCTATGCATGATTATATTTTTGATAAATATTTTGATATTTTGCATGCTATCTATTTTTCCGTAATTTGTTATTATGATCTTAATACCTTTACATACTCGGTACATATTCCGTGCGACACCCCTTTTCTTCGGAAACTTGCGTTTCATGCCGCAGTACCGACGCTCGGCTTGGTGATCCACCCACTTAGGACACCTTTTCCTTATCCGGGAGTGCTCCTTCATCCGGGAGCCGATATTTTGGTATACATACTATTCCGATGCATGTGTACATATTTATTCGGGGTACGACGGGGCCCTCGTCCCGTCATATGCTTTTGTTACTGTTTAGAGGTACGTGGATATGTATGTGGGTTATGGCTCTATGTACCGGTTATGTGTATGTGTTACAAGTTAGGGCGGTCTACCCGCCACGGCAGCCTAGTCGGCTTGCCTTTGTATATATTTTGAGATTTGGTACATTTTGACAACCTAGCCGGCTTATGCTACTTACGTTGACTACTATGTGATATCTGAGGCTATTTGTGATTACTTATGATTATGCAAGCCAATATGCTAATTCTGGGTATCGGGTACGTATAAGTGTCCAATTCGAACATTAGTCACGGCCTACGGGGTTGGGTCGTGACAATGTGTTTGGCCTTGTCGGCCTATATTTTGGATATTATTTTGTCAGCCTAGTCGGCTTATGTACATTTACATGGACATAGATGTTAATGATAATATAAGTAAATTGTCGCCCAATGAGATTTGAATGATGATGAATGAAAAGCATGGTTTAGCTATGTGGCTCACCTAGATATGATGTGAAAGTATGTTAAGAGGTGCCGGGTGGGTTAGCACCAGGTGCCCGTCGCGGCCCTCCGATTGGGTCGTGACAAAAGTGGTATTAGAGCAGTTCAGTCCTAGGGTGTGTCTACGAGCCGTGTCTAGTAGAGTCTTGGTTATGGGTGTGTTGTGCACCACACTTATAAACAAGAGGCTGGGGCATTTTAGGAATGAATTACCTTATTTCTTCATAAGAATCTTGCTGTAGAGCTATGACGTAACAACTTCTTGTTCCTTAACTGTGTGTTGTGTATTTCAGAAATCCCTGTAAAGAGAAAGGCTACAGCAGCCAAAAAGGGCAAGACGGTGGCAGAAAAGCGGGCTGAAAGAGCACCGCCACCGGTAGTAGAGGAAATTGAGTCCCAGAGTGCGGCGTAATCTCAGTCATCTCGTTCAGTGCCTATATTAGAGGAGCGTGAGGGAGCCTCAGCCCCAGCTCCAGCACCTCTGGTTTCTCCATCGGATGCTTCAGGCCAAGATGTGAAAGAGTCCATTCATTTGCTTACTCAATTAGTTGCTGCCCAGACTCAGCGGCAAAGTACAGGGCAAGGTGATAGGGCTGTTAGTGCAAGGGCCCGTGATTTTATTAGCTTGAACCCTCCGGAATTCTTTGGATCAAAGCCGGAAGAGGACTCTGAGAATTTTATTGATAGTAAGTTAAGGACGTTTCGGTTGATACATGCTTCGGACACCAAATCGGTGGAGTTGGCATCCTATAGATTGCGGGATGTTGCGGTATTTTGGTACACGATTTGGATGGCTTCACGGGGAGCCAATGCACCTCCTCCGGTATGGCAAGAATTCGTAGATGCATTTCTCCGACATTATTTTCCTCCAGAAATTCGGCGAGCTAGAGCCGACAAATTTTTGAATTTGAGGCAAGGGAGCATGAGTGCTCTAGAGTATAGTCTCTACTTCAATTCCTTGGCTAGGTACGCTTCGGCCATGGCAGCGGATATGGGTGACTGAGTGCACCGGTTTGTGAAAGGCCTAGGGCCACATTTGATGGACAGGTGCTTGACTGCGTCTTTTCAGGACAACATGGATATCTCATGTATTCAGGCCCATGCTCAGAATTTAGAAGAAAGCCTACAACAACAAAGAAGTGAGTGTGAGCATGATAGAGGGCATAACAAAAGGGCTAGATCTTCGGGTCCGATGAGTGAGTATAGAGGTGGGCACCGACAGCAGTTTTCAAGGCATTCAGGCTATTCTATGACTAGTGCGCCTCCACGGTTTTCAGGCCAGAGATTTGATAGATCTACTCATTCCGGGTCGAGTCAGAGCTTTTCGGGATCTCAGTTCAGAGGTGATTCAGGTCAGGTGAGGCCACCAGTACCACGATCTTCCCAGTGCGGGAAGTTACATTGGGGGTCAGTGCAGATTGGGTTTAGAGGTTTGCTATTCATGTGGTCGACCAGGCCATATTATGTGTGATTGCCCTTCAGTTGGTGGCAAAGGTAGGACCCAGCCTTCAGGGTCGATAGCCGGATCTTCATCTTCTATACGCTTTATGGGGCTAGGTTCACATGCGCCTGTTATACCCCGCATTTTTAGAGCATGAGCGTGACACGTGCTTCCTCAAGAAAAATTGACAATCATGTTGTTGCTACATAATTTAAACTCACGTTGATAGTGTTGTATCTCGTATTTTCGTACGTCGGATTATTTGCGAGCTGAGGTGGGGCCCACACATCGAGATTTTTTTGGGACATGTGACAAGTTATATGAAGCACATATGTGAAGTTAAACACAACTCGGGAAGGACTCTCGAGCCAAAGCAAAGTGGAAGTCCTCCAAAGAAATATTTTTAAATATCGTTTTTGGGTGATTTGACTTCGAGGGGCAAATACGGTATTATAAGTTTGGAATTTGGTAACATATCAAGATAGAAGTTGTAGATAATTGAATTATATTTCCAACCATAGGTCGTGGGTCCATAGATGACGTCGGGATAAGGAGTTATGGACGTTTTAAAGGCGAAGGGTCAGTGGGTTAGGCCCAATCCGGGCCCAACCGGGTTAGGCCCATGACCCACGGTTATTTAAGTAAAATTTCAGACTTTCCCCTCATTTTTCACACCAAAACACCCTGAAATTTTTGCAGGAAAATAGAGAAGAGATCTAGAGAGAAAAAAATCAATTTTTGACCAAAATCCGAGCCCCGAATTCGAAGCCCATGAAGAGAAAAGTGTCGTACGTCGCGTTGTCTTCAATTTGAGCTAAAAATCAACCAAGGAGGAGAGTGATAACGTGGTGGATGCCTACTTAAGGTAATATGAAGGCTCCTTTTCATTGTTAACAAGTTTATTTAAAGATTTAACGGATTAGAACGGAAGAAATAGCGATATAAATTCGTTTGTCGGTGTTGATGTGGTAGCCGTATAGGGGCTGTTTTGGTGGGGTATGATGAGCTAATTTTATTTAGTATTTTGGTTGTTGTGTTGTGGATTCTATGATGTTAAATGAAGATTTAATGGTTTAAATTGAGTGGAAATTGTTTGGGGATTATTGAAGAAGTTAAGGTGATGTTAGTATGATTTCTTATATTTGCATGAATGATATTGTTAATGTGTGGTTGTTGTATTTCATGAGTATGGAAGAAAGAAAATGTGTTGTAATTGTTCTTATTGAATTTGGAAAAATTCGGGTAGTGTATGTGTTGGGTGGACCGTTTGAAATGTTATGTGAATCGCTTGAAGTATGCTTGAATTTTGCTTGTAAGGTTTTGAGCAAGTATTCGAATGTGAGATCATTGGTATTGGCTTGATTACATGTGATTGAATTGAGTATAAACGAGATGCCGTTGAGTTGTGTGACAAGAATTGTTAAGGTTAGAATATATTTTGTATTGATTATTGAAGTTGTAAGTATGATAGTTAGTATTGTTATTAATAATGTGGCCGAGTTCCATTCTCGGGTTGTTGTTGTAAATATTGGCCAAGTTAGGATCTCGGGGGTGGTGTATTTACGGGGAGATCTTGCCGAAATTTCGGCGAGAATATAAGTGAATTTATTGAGAAGTTAAGATAAGTGAATGACAATGAATCTAATGGTTGTGTCAATTCTCTTGCATGTAGATTAGCGAGTTCGGGCTAGTAAGCGTAGCTAGTAAGGTGCGGCGCAGTATGTTAAGGCTCGTCCTTTTTCCTTCTATGGCATGAATCATACGTTGCGATTTTATAAACGCTCCCATAACGTCCTTATTTTCAAAAGTTAGAAGTTATGATTTCAAAGCACGATTTCCTTTCTAAAAGTTTATGAATGTTTTCCAAAATATTCATTTTTCTCCAAAATCCAAGTTTTACGATTTTTGAAAGTTTTTATGACCAAAATAACGACTATGATTCTATGATGACAATGATGATGCCAGATATGAGAAAATGACTAGGACGAATATGTCAAGGATATGTTCTTACCATGAATACGATGATATGAAATGTTAAGCTATTTTTGGATAATGACTATTTTAAAGGTTTCAAAGTATATGAAATGATATGTTATGACCCTGTTTTATGTTTCCCGTGATGCTATCCTTGATTGATAGTCTCGCCTTATAATTGTTCCTTCAAGGTGAGACAAAGCGCCCATGACTATTCCATAAAGTAATCGGAGGTTACCGACCTTACGTCACTCCGACGGATACATGACTTTTCTTTGGGCTCTCCTGCATGCTTACATGATATATGCACATGATATATGTATATGTATATGGGGAAGTATGGGGAAAGGTGAGGCGCTATAGACGCATAGCCACGATCGGTTGGTATAATATGATACCATCCGGACGACGCGGGATATGTGGGTAAATGGATCGGGCCGAACGTTCCTCGGCATTATATATGTATATGGATCGGGCTGCACGTTCCGCAGCATCATATTATATTATATATGTATATGGATCGGGTTGCACGTTCCGCAACATCATATTATATTATATATGTATATGGATCGGGTGCACGTTCCATGACAATATGATATGAGGATCGGGCTGCACGTTCAAGCACTAAGCATGCATGGTATTCGCCAAGAAGGACACTCATATGTACAGGTTGCTCTCCTATATCATGATATGTTCTATATTTCTTTTATGTCATTAATTATGTTATGTATCTCTCGTATATTATTATACATGCCTTACATACTCAGTACATTGCTGCATCGACGCCCCTTTTTGTGTATTTGCGTTTCATGCCGCGCGGTACACTCGGACAAGTAAGAGCTATTGCGAGAAGACGTTCCGGCGGAGTTGGTAGGCTCCATTTGTACACAGAGTGCTGCCGAGTCGATTATATGTCTTTGTGCGGTTGTTCAAAGTTAGAGACTTTGCGGACGCAGTCGTGAGTCCGAGTGTCGGTTTTGAGAGTGGGTCCATTAGCTAATATATTTTTATTACGCATTATGTTACGAGTCTTTACGCTTACAGACTGTGTTTAAATTGGGAAACGTCAAAAAGAAATTTTGAAAATTTTACTATGTATTTTACCTTTATTTGATTTAAGCATCCAAAGAGAATATGTGAATAATAAGAGTCAGCGAGTTCGCTCGGCTCCGAATATGGGGTCGGGTGCCCATCACCCCGGTAAGATCGGGGGTGTGACAAAGTGGTATCGGAAGCGGTACGTCCTAGGGTTGTACGCAAAGTCGTGTCCGGTAGAGTCTGTTTATGGGTGTGAAGCCGGCCACATTTATAAACGGAGGTCGCGGGGCATCTAGGGATTGTTGACCTTCTTTTTGTCCTATGATCGTGCGATAGAGCCAAGTCCTAGGAAAATGGAATCTCTATCTGAGTTTTACCTACGACGGAAGAAAGTGAGAAGCGGTACGAAAAGTTACGGACGAGTATTGATGTTACGTTCATTACCCGAAGCGGAGGCTCTCTATGGCCGAGATGTGTCGTATACATATATGTAAGCTGCCAAGGTATTGTAATATTTGCTGTGTGCAGATTTGAATAGTGAGAATGATAAAGGAGGCCCTACTAGAATGGGTACGTTTAAGAGAAAGAAGCGCGGAAGGAAATACGATAAACAGGCAATAAGCGAGATGCGACGTTTCAGAAAGGTTATGGATTTGGCATGGCGATGAAGGTGCGATCACTACCCTCGGGAATCTGGAGGCCCAAGGCAGGAAATAGTCGTCCACACAAGTGAGAGGTGAACATTGGGAACCGAAAAGGGTAAAACAGTAATTGTAAAAAAAGGACGTGTTACGAAAATGTCCCGGAATCGGTAAGGCTTTAAATTGCTCTAGATCAGGTAATAAAGGTCATGTGAGGGAGCGGACGCGATTATATCAGCATTAAGGCACCGGATTTGTCACGACCCAACCCCGTAGGCCGTGACTAGTGCCCGAGTTGGGCACCCAAACACACCTGTCAAATCCGAATCACACACACAGCTGGCTTACGCGTATACAAATATCAAACGCTGTCTCAAACACATCTCGAACTCAATCATATATATCGGAAGCCGACAAGGCTATCAGATGGCGCGTTGGCCCAAAACATATAACACACAAACACACCTGTACAGGATAGGCACATAACCCACATATACGTCTACAGACCTCTAAACAAACCAACAAACTCATATAACGGGATAGGGCCCCGCCGTACCCCTGAACAAATACATACAAATGCAGCGAGTATATATGCCAAAATGTGGCTCCGAAATGAAAGGAGCACTCCAACACGACAGATAGGTGTCCTAGGCGGCGGGTCACCAAAGCTGCTCGTCACTGTACTCGCGGGCATAAACGCGCCCCCGAAAGGGGTCGTACGAAATATGTACCGAGTATGCAAAGCGTAGAAAATACGTAAACAAATCTCGAGTCACACTCGAAAGCAATCACCGAAAGTAAGTACATTTCAAAATGCCAAATGTTTATTTTCAAAATAGAAAGCATGCATAGGGCACAGAAAATATGGTCGCCCGCCTGTCGATGGCGCCATAACACAGCATAACACCAGAAGGTTTCAAATCTCCGTACAATCCCGAACGTAACACATCATCACAACACATCATAAGCCATATCACAGCATAACTCCATAAACGGAACCCGGCCCTATGGCGAGGTCTCGGGAACCGCAACACAGCATAACACCGGAATATATCATAGTGCGCACGACAACATAACCGGCCCGGGATCCGGTGAAAGATGTACCAACAAAACGCACGAGCAGAGTCGTGAGTAACCATATGCATAAAATCGTTATTATAAATTCAAAAGGTAAGTAAAATGACCATACTTGGGAATCGGGAAAATCGTCATACCAAACTCTTTCAAACGTCATCAGAAATGTACAAAGGAAGGTCGCGGGACCCACGGACGAGTGTCAACCTCGAGCCGGCCCGCCTATGGGAAACATGCTCATCACACGCCATACAACCTCCCACAATGATATCGAGGCAATCCGAGCCCTTAGTCGAAAGTTATGAACGTTCGTAGTTTCAACATCGTTTAAGAATAAAACTCTTTTGAAAACCAAGTTTTTATGCAACTTTAAAAATCAATTATTCCAACAACATCAAAGCCAATATTTTCTCACATCAACATACGAATACCAAGAGAAACGCGAATCATAGACATGCTCGGATTGTGGGAATAGAATTTCCTCGAGGCTCGTATCGTAGCCTATGTACAACTAAGACATGCCAAAAGAAAGAAGAGTTAAACTTTACATACCTCGCTCGCACACAACGCTAATCCAAATAAAACTTATATCTCGAATTCTCCAAGATCTACATAACATTAATGAATACCAACGTCAACCATAAGCAGTTAAGAGCTCATTTCCAAACTAACACATAGTTCTACGGAAATTTGGGCAGCACTTCTTTTATAAATAGACCAACCCCGAGAATTCAACCCCTCACCCCTGGATATCTCCCAGGACTCATACCAATTAAGAGCAATATCCCGTAACCTGTGCGAGGCTAACTCAACAGACTCGGTCTCAGAAGCTCTGACCAGTCCCAACGAGCGTCTCATCTGCCGAATGAAATCATGGGGGTCCTCGTCGGGCTTAGACCCAAAAAACTCAGGGGGTTACATGTCAAGAAATCGCGAACCCTCAGACTGTCGCGTCTATCATCATCATCACCTCTCCGCCGCGTCCGCGAGCTTGTCCCCGCCACTATCGTCATCAACAACCGTACGGCCTCCTCAACGTCCTATCCTCGGTACCCTACGAGCCGGGAGGCGGCGGGAAAGGGACCCGCTCCGCATCCCTTGGTGGTGGGTGGCCGAACCTTCCGGCACACAATACCTGTGCGTAGTCCGAGCACGAGCCCGTGTAACTCTCGGCGCCCGATTAGTCTCTCCTGCCACCAACTTGCCCTTCTGGGCGGCCGTTGCCTTCTTCGGAGGCATCGCTGAATGATATAACAATTGGTTAGAAAAGAGTCATCTTAATAGCACGGCTCTATCGCACGATCTAAGATTCAAAGAAAAGTAACACCCTGATGTCCCGTAGCCTCTCGTTTATAGACGTGGTACACAACACACCGATAAACCGTACTCCACGAGACACGGCCCGTAGACATTCCGAGGACAAACCGCGCTCTCGATACCACTTTTGTCACGATCTAACCCCGTTGTCGTGACTAGTGCCCGAGTCAGCACCCAAACACACCA
>NC_081352.1:471048-539934 GCF_029784015.1 Lycium ferocissimum
ATTTTTTTTTTCCATGATCACATCTTTGCATCTTTCACATAACTATTGTATTATAATTCAATTTGTTTTCCCTTGGGAAAGGCTAGGTTCCTTTCCTTTTTTCCCCTTTGGGTTGCCGGCCACATAATTCCCTTTAACCTTTCATTGACCCCTTCCCCTTTCCCCTTTAGTCCTAAATATTTTTCTTTTATTTTGTAAAATGCCATTTCCATTGGTCACCCCTTTATTTTCCCCCGTAGTTGAATCGATCCTTGCGATATTTTACCCTCCTTGTACACTTACTCTTTTTATCTCCTTACACAAAAAAACCCTTTCTTCCTAATTTCTTGCCCGTCAAAAAACCCCAAACCCCCTTTCCCCTAAAAAAATTGAGGTGAATTTCTTTAAGGTTTAAAATTTAGAAATACACCACTTTTCCCAAAAGTTAATACAATCTCTCTTTCCATCGGCCAAGCAACATCACCTTAAAAGTTATATAAAACACTCCAAAAACGCCCCAATTGAATCCAACTTACCAACCATTTCTCTTCTTGAGTTCAAGGTTGTCTTTAAATTGTCATGCCCCGACGAGGGCCATGACGGGCACCGGGGGCTAACTCCAAGTACCACCCCCATTTAATAAATCAAACTTACCCCCAAAATACATCTAATTATAAGGAAAACCTTTTTTTTTTCAATTTCAAACATATCTCCCCTTTTACATACAAAGCCCCCCCCCTATAAAATAATTTTAAAACATACAATAAAATCATGGGACCATATCCCCCACACTTTATTATCTACGTGTCACCCCCGTAGGGGCCGGACGGGGCCCGGGGTTAACCCCCGGCCCCGGCCGTACAAACCCTTTCTTAACTCTTAACAAACGTTCGTCTTTACCCGGAATCCCTTTTAAATAGAGGATTTTTCCCGTTAGGGATATAATGTTGTAATAAAAAAACTTGTTTAAAAATATTTATAACATCCCACGCTGGCCAAAATCATGGAACTAAAACCCCACATCTAGTCCCCACGGCCTTTTCCCCAAAATGACATATAAAAAATACCAAAACGGATCAACTAAGTAGCACCCCCGGAAGATGGAGTGTTTTGGGGGCCCGGGAGGGCCCTTCCCCAAAAGGGACCGCCCCCCCGACTCCCGGTGAAGAGAATCCCGAAAAAAAGGGCTTTTCCTTTTAATAATGTCCGAAGATGAAAGGCATCATCAATAAAATAAGATGTGATAAGAGAATGACAAACACAATGAATAACTAATCCCCCGCCTTTTTTTGGGGCCCATTCATCTCATTTTTCTAAGCATTATTCATATTTTCCCGGGTTTTTTGATCCTTTTTGTCATCATATACATAGTCATCATAAAATTATAATCATATACAAAAAAAAATATCCCGGGGAACGTCGGGACCCTCCCCTTCAATTGGGCCCGGGTTTCCCGCGCCCGGATATGAAAATATAACATGAATGCAAAGGATCGGTAGCTATCGCCCGGGCCCTCCTTTTTTCCCAAATTTTTTTTTATATCATATACTATATAATATCAAAATGAAAGGCCCCGGGAAAAAGGGGTTTATTTCAGGGAAGGCTTTTTAACCTGGGTCATTTTATGGAACAATCATGATCTTTATATCTCCCTTTAAGAAGTAATCATTAAAAGAGGAGACCCCAAATAAGAAAAAAATTTTCGGGGGAACAAGAATAAAAATCTTGGGGCCCTCTTTTGTCATGGAATTCATAAACTAGCACTTTTGAACATAAATCTTTCCCAAAAAAAACCCTAAGCCCTGGCTTGGGCCCTTTTAAACTACAATCTTCATCTTTTCCCTAAATCATCATGGGAAACATCCTTAAATTCAACGTTGGATTTTTTTTAAAAACATGTTATCATCATACACGCAAAAGGAAGATAAATTGTCCCATCGGGGGTGACGTAAGGTCGTAAACCCCCGATCTCGTTATGGACAATTACAATCCTCCCAAAAAACCCGGGACTAGTGATGAGGCGAGCGTAAGCAAGGAAAATCATCTAAACTTATAATGCTCATTTTTTCTCGTTTAGCTCTATATAATCTTAAACCTAAACCCTTTTGGAATAGGGGATTTCATGGGGAAAAAGGGAAAAATGTCGCCCAAAACCCGCAAGATTAATCCATAGAAAGGGGTTTAGCCCCACTTTCCCTTTTTCCGCTAGGCTATAGCTCCTTGTTTTTCTTCAATATCGCGTCATTACCTTCTGAGAGTTCTCCATCTTTGTTAAGAACTTATAAAAAACGGAAATTTTTATTTCTAAGGAAAATTGGACGGATTTCTTTTTTTCTACTACGTTTCCCCTAAACCCCCTTTTCCTTTCCCCAAAAATTCACAAAAAATACAATCTAGGGAAAACCCTTTTTCGGTTTTTAACCCTGGGAAAATCCCCCAATTTCCCCCAATTTTTCCACCCCCCAATTTGGTTTTTTAAATTATCATCCATCTTTCTATATCCATTTTTAACCCCTGGTTAAATTTTATTTTAAAATTTTTCCGGGCCACAACATACCAAATACTTCACTGATTGCATTTCATAATTTCACTTCAATTTTCCATAAATTTTGACTAAAAGTCCATTTCGTATCCTCTCCCTCAAAACTTTTTCATACTCTAGATATCATTTAAAAACCCTTTATAATCTCTACTATCCTTTTGTGATTTAAATTTTTAACTACCACCCGATCCCTTATTTTCCCTATCAACCCTTTCCTTATTCTTTTGTAATCCAAGTGTTTCAACTTTATAATACTCTTAACATTATGAAAATATATAAAACAATCGGATGATGGAGGAACAAGCCTTAGATGATAATACACCCTTTGCACAAAACCCTAGTTTCACCTCCCTTGGATTCTTCATTTAGATGATTTCCATGAGGTTTCCTTCACTTGATTCACTTGATTTCTTGTTGTTGATCTTTGATTTCTATGGTTTTCTTGTGGGTGAGATACTTGGAAGGTTCTAGAGGTGTGGAGAGGGTGGAAGTCGTGTATGAAAATGAATAAAACAAGTGGGCATCACTTATATAAACTTAGAACATTTCAAATTCGGGACTTCCACGGACGGTTCCACGGTCCGTGGAACCCAATGTTGGTCGTGGAACTGGTCGTGGTTCACGACCAGCCAGACTTCTCCTCTGCTGCCCATTCCACGAACCATTCCACGGTCCGTGGAATATTATATGGGCCGTGGAAGTGGTCGTGGAAATCACTGCTTCCGCCAAAGTTGTTCCCGTCGTTTCGTTCGATCTCCGATCCTTATGGAACCTTCTCAACACTTGTTTATCACTTCATTAACAATCTAGGAGACATTATAACCTCTCCACAACATACCTAAGGCATCATTAACTCAATGCCCGTAGTTTCGTCCAACGCACTAACTTATAACATCGATTCCCTTAACAACTTTCTCACTTTACTCGGATGTCTTCGGGAAATCTTTAATTAGGACTACCAATTTCTCTTCCTTGCTCATCTAACCCTCGTATTCATCACGCCCTTCGTGAGTCTACTCACTTGTACGCCAAGGGAAATTTTCCAAGGTGTAACACTATTCACTGTACGCTAACGAGAATTTTTTCGAGGTAGTTATTGGTAGGATTTTTAGAATCTTGGAGTGTTTGTTGCTTGAAATCATAGTCCATCTGTCACGACCTGACTAGGGCCATGACGGGCACCCGGGGCTAACCGTTGAGCACCACTCATTCTATTACTCATCAGCTTCCATTCATATATCTTATGCTCATAATCTTAGAAAGACTATTTCATTTGAAACATATTTACTTTATAAACATAAGCCCTTCGGCTATCAAAATAATATATACATATGCAATGAGAAACTATGAGAGCATACTACCCACACTGCGTATCTACGAGCCTCTACTAGAGTACTAGACATATAGACTGGACAGGACCCCGTCGTGCCCAAAATATACATACACGTATATACCAAAAGAATAATCAATGGCGCCTCCGAAAAAGGGGAGTGCTCTCAAATCAGCTAATGGCTCCTACGAGTCTGGATCACCTCCCTGTCTGCCTGCGGGCATGAACACAGCGTCCAAAGAAAACGGACGTCAGTACGAACATTGTACTGAGTATGTAAGGCATAAACAACACTAATACATCAATGAAATGAGGAGGCATCAAATGAGGAGCAATCTGTAACTGACTGTGAATCATAAAAGAAATAATGCATGCTGGCTTACTGTCATAATCATCATCATATCATGTATGCATATATGTATAAGCTGCCCGACCATATAGGTACGGTGTGATAATAATTAGCATTAGCCTGCGTCCAGGCCTCCCGCGTTCGGGGTACCATCTCATGCCATTACTAGTGGTGTCTGCCCATGCCATCTGGCCATGGTGTATACGCTACCCGCCTTAGCGGTGATTGCCCGGCCATATAGGCGTGATGTAATATCATCATCACATGCTCATCATAATATGATCATCATAATATACTTATGATAATATGCTCATCATAATATACTTATCATAATGCATGCATGGAAACTCAAGGACAACTATACTTTATCGGGATGACAGAAGGTCGTGAACCCCCGATTCCATTATGGAGCATTTACAAGCATTCTGCCTCACCTTGAAGGAATTAGCATATAAGGTGAGTGTATATAATGATCAACATCAATAGATTATAAGTAACATCATTAGCTTTACAGGAACATCATATCATGGACCCTAGAATGTTTAGACTTAAGCTTATCATCATCATTATCGCACTTATAACGTATCTCTTATCCCATATAGCTATTCATGAACAAGGACTCTTAGTTTTCTTGAAGATAGGAAATTCATGAAGATGGAGGAAAATCACGCCATCATATTCATGCCTTGGAAATAAAGGACTAGCCTCACATACCTTTGTCGTTTAACTATTCTATCGCTTGCTCACTCTCCCTTAATGCACACGTTCTACCTTCAAGAGAATTCGTATCGACATTAGCTAAACAATCATAAGAACGCGCTTACTAAAGCTAGAGAAAATTGGGCAGCATTTCCTTTGTTTATACAACTTTACTCATGTTCCGTATCAACTCCCAAACATCCGTAACATCATTCATAATATTATAAATAACACCCATCCTTTATCTACATTGTCCATATTTCACAATTCCACTTCAATTTTCCCATAATCAAGGTCCTAATTCGCTATTACGTGCTTACACATACAATGCTTATTGCATATTCTAAATGTCATTCATAATCTACTTACAATCACAACATATCCATATTCACAACTTAATCCAAGCTTCTATTCAACAATGACACTATTGTCATATTTATGACCCATTTCCTATTTCCTTCTATAATCCAAGTGTTTCAACTTTTCAATACTTCAAACAACATGAAAAGATCATGAAACTTACCTTAGATAGTGATAGAATAAGTCTTGAGTGGAATACTCTTCTTGCACCAAAAACCCTAGTTCACTTCTCTTGAGATTTCTTAGCTTGGATGAACTTTGATGAATTTCATACACTTGATTCACTTGAATTCTTGATATCGACTTTGATTTCCTTTGTTTTCATGGATGAAGAGTACTGCAGAGATCTAGAGGTTTCTAGAGAGAAGTGGTGTGGAAGTGAAATGAATTAATGAACTTGGGTCTCCTTTTTAATAACTCAAAATCTGATCCGTCGGGCAATTATGCGGACACTTATGCAATTTATATAAACTTATACGGTCCGTATAAGTGACCGTGAACTGGACCCTTCATCGCCTCTTCTGTGTGACCATTATACGGTCCGTATAACTGACCGTATAATCCCACTAGTGAGGGACCTTCAAATCTACCCAGAGTATGGTTTAACCATACAAGAGCCTCTAACTAGACACTACAAGTCTGAAAGTAACAAATTACATCAAGTCTGAATATATCTCGAACAATAAATATAGATACAGGATCAGTTAATCTCAAGGCGGCGGACGTCATCATGCTCACCCTATAAGACTTTCAACAACAACTCACACAACAATCAACCATAAGAATCGTAGGTCGATCCTATTCGAAACTCGCATTCATAAAAGAATGCAAAGAAATGCAAGACAAATAAGAAGTACTGGTAGGCATCATAGGCCGACTAAGTTTAGCTTACACATATCAAGTCAATAAAGTAAGATAAAAAGTTAAATCACCAAGGTATAAGTCAAACACGAGGCAGAAACCAAGTACACGTCATCACCTATGTTATAGCATCTAAACCCAATTGTGTCAAGTCTCAAATATTCAGTCCGAATCCATATATCACAAATACATCACGAAAATATCGTAATAGAAGCGATGGTGCAATGCAATGCAATAATGCATGAAATGTGAATGCAATGCAATGCTATGTACACATGTACTCCGCACAGAAATCTCCACGTCTCGGTAGCACAACCATGAGGGACCCGCAAAGTCCATGTACCTCAAGGCTCTGGCACAAACCTCGGCAATCGCTACCTCACGATTCCAATAAAAACCTCGGCAATCGCTACGCACAACCTCGATTCCGGGACAACCATCGGATATCAGTTCTCACGTACTCTCATCCAATCGAGCTCACCACCAGATTTCCTCAAGTATCATCGGTGTGTCAACAATATATCATGAAGGATGAGATTGTGTGCAATGTATGAGTTCAATGTTAATAATCAGATCAATATCACAAGTACCACGCATAGGTAGGCCAAAAATATTATGAAAAGGCTACACAAGCCATATAGAACACTATCCTCGTATCAAACGTCAATAAGTAAGATACTACAATATCATGAAAAGGCTACACAAGCCATATAGAACACTATCCTCCTACCAAATGTCAACAAGTAAGATACTACAATATCATGAAAAGATATAACAATAGTCTCCAATATCTACTATCACCACGTGGCATCAAGCCAACAACAATAGAACAAATCAAGTCATAACACAACGGGGTGGCTAGCCCCAATCACACAACAAGGCCCAACCTAAGACAATATCCAACCCAACTTCATACCCGAAGGTTTACATGCTTTCTTCGACAATATCATCTAAATATATGCTTCGCTAAATGAAGTCTCACCTTAGGGTAAACCCTAACCTACATAGAAGGCAACATCAATATCACCAACAATCACTCCTTAGCCTTTTCTTTCCTTTGAGCCTCGAGATCAAGAAATTCTAAGCATATTCAAATCATGGAATTAGAATCAAGAAGAACATCAACTAAACCCTACTTCTATTCAAGAACCAAATCCCCAACCTATAGAATAGGATTTATGAACTAGAAGGGTGAAATTAAGAATCGAAAGGTCCCAACATGAAATTAAACCTCTATGTGATCAATTCCCATCAATAGTAATCTAGAATAATCAACAATTCACACATTGATTCTAGGCAAAACCCCTATAAACCCTAACTTTCAATTCCACAAATTAGTCTCTAATAAGGAAGAAACTATGAGATAAGGGATTCTAACCATCAATTCAATGCTTAAGGAAGCTATCCCATTCAACAAATTATGATGTAGAAGCCTTGAAAGAAAATTATTAAACCCACTTTTTAATCCTCAATCACTTAATGAACTATAAAGATAAAGGGATTCTAGGCCATTAGTGATAATGGAATAGCAAAAGGATTAGAAGCGACTTACCACCTAGAATCTTTTCCAAGAATACCCTAGATTTGCTCCCAAAAACTCGATTTTAATGGTAATAAAGGAGGGACTAAGGACTTTTAATACACAATTAATGAATTGACCTAAAGCTCGATACCGTTATTGCGGCGGCGCGTCCCACCTCAACAATCTCTTAGACTACAGACAAGATGCTTTACAATGCACTAGACCACCATAGCGACCAATACCACCGTTTATGGCGGTTATGGTGTCGCTAAGGTGGACACCAAAGCATATTTTCCCAAAATAATCTCAATCTCAATCAAATCCCGAAGCTAATACCCGAGGCCACTCCGCCATAAATCACATACGTACACACATAAAAACACTTTACGAACACACTCGTGGCCTCAAAATTCCAAATGGAGGTCTTGTTGACCGAGTCAACCCCTGATACCTCGATTCTAACTTCCTAACCAAAGTCCCAAAATGCACCCGAGTGCATTGGGGACCGATCTAGATATAAACACAAGTTCTAAATTGTCGCACCCCAACCTTGGTGAGGTGTGATTAGCACCCGGCACCTTATGGGACCGAGCGAACCAGGCTGTAACTCACATCGTCTATGTCTCGAGTGGAAAAATAAGGACAAGGTGGTCAACTATGAATATAATATCATACATAAGTATATGTACGATGTGCCCACGATGCCGACACATCCACTGACAAAAACAAGACTTGTTGTACACAAGAAACTATCTGCAAAGCCTCTATGTGCATGATTGAAGTATATAAGTTGGGACAGGGCCCCTGAAATACCCGTAACATAAAACACATATACAATCCTGGACTCAAAGAATACTCCCGAAAAAAAGTGAGCTTACCAATCAAACTCGGGTACTGAAGAACGTACCTTAAAAGTCCTCGTCTCGTCTGTCTATACCTGCGGTCATGAACGCAGCATCCCCAAACAAAAGGACGTTAGTACGAATATTGTACTAAGTGTGTAAGGCAGAAAATGTAACACAATAATCATGTACTGTAATGAAGAAAGATAAGAATCAACCTGGCACTCCTGAGTTACCGATGTAAATCTAGCATATGTATATACATATATACCTCTTCATATTTTTGCAATCTCCACTAGGTCTTTATACGTTACCAAGGTGTGGGTTAACCTATTACCAAAACATTATCCGAACATATGTTGCGGCGTGCAACCTGTTCCACATATAGTACATGTCTCTCGATACCCTCGTATGCTTAACTATATCTGTGTACAACACTGTGGTTCTGATCTACTTATCATCCTAGTACTAAATACCCAACTAATCGGTGCTCATATCTGTACCCTTCGTACAATCCTTATAGTCATGAAGGAAATCTGGAACTCATAAGCTAAATTGACTGACTAAATGCATCTATATGTTTGATTATCTGAATATATCTGTACATTTTACGCTTACTTAAATTGCCTCTGAGGGCGTATGACATGTATAGGTCATAGTGCCGAGGAACGTGTGGCCTGATCCATATCCTATATAATAGTGCCGAGGAACGTATGACCCGATCCAGATGTTACACCTCGCATTTTTGCACATTTGCATATCCCGAGTTAATGGCGAGAAGTCAAGGACAAGACTATGTTCTAGAATTATTTTAATGCAGTAGTAGGTTACGAGCATTATTTATGGACGTTGGTAGTATGGAAATAATGAGAAAGGTTAAGAGTAAAAAGGAAAATTTGGAAAAGGGTTCATGGAAATATTATGGAAAGTTAAGGGCAAAATGGGAATTTCACAAGAAGTCTGAAAATTCTTGGAGAATGTCATGTTGGCCGAATGGTGTGCCATATTTTATTAAACGGGGTTAATTGTAAATTATGAAAATTGCATGGATCAAACTTGCTTAAGAAGACACTTAGTCTTCTTTGTTGAATTTCAAGAAATTTCAAGAAAAAGAGAGGAAAAATCTAGAGAAGTGGAGAGAGGGGGGGCATGTGCCCCCTCACATGCATGCAATATATATATAAACATGTGTGTGTGGTCATCTTTTTAATTCAAGAAAGTGGAAGAGAAAGAGAACAAACAAAAAAAAAAAAAAAAAGAGAGAGAAGGTGGACGGGAGAGAGTGGGCCGAACCAGCCCCAAAGTTGATCAAGAAAAATCTATTTTTCCTAGCTTTCATACTAATTGGAGAGTCCTTTACGACGTGGAAGTTGTTGGAACGAGAAAACCAATCGTTTTGCGAAGAGCAAGGTTTAGCCGTGTAGAAAAGTGGAATGAAGAAGGTATGATCCAACCTTCCCTTTTATATGTTATGAATGGTTTATAGATGTTGTGGAGTGTGGAAATGAATAAAACTTATAGAGTTATGTATATTGTAGTTGTGGCCGTGTGTTATGTTGTATGGAAGGAAGTGGATTAATGTTATGTAGTGTGTTGTTTGTTGTTGTTATGTGTAGAAAATGAAAGAAACTCATGAAGGTGAGTGTGATGGTGGCATGGCCGAATAGGGGCTGCCATAGTGTTGATGGAATAAATTGAGTTTACTTGATATTTTGTTTCTTGTTGTTGAGAATTTTATGACGAAAATGAATGTTTGATGGTGCAAATTGAAGATAAGATGGTTGTGGGCTGATTTAGGACGTTATATGATTTGAATATGCTCTTTTGAATTCATGGAAGTAATGTTGCAAATGTATGAAATTGTGATATAGTTTATGAGTTTGAAAGAAATAAATGCATTGTTGGAATTCTTATGGCATTTGGAAGATTTGGGTTGAGATGTCTTGAACATGTTGTGAAATGTTCTTAAATCGTATTGATATTGTTGTTATGATTGTTAGTTTGGCCGGGTTGAATTCCCGGATTGTTGTTGATTAAAATTGGCCGAGTTAGGATCTCGGGGATGGCGCATTTACAGGGGAAATGTCTTTATTTAAATTTCGTAGATGAATATTGATTCAAGATTTAACCTCTAAAGGATCTAATTACTATTTGGTAAATGTGACCAATTCATAGATTTTGCGGATTTGCAACTTGGATTTGGAGTAGCGTATGCGTAAAGAGGTATGTAAGACTTCACTTTCCTTCTTTGGCATGTCGTAGACGTAGTAGGCTTGAACACGGGCCTCGGGGATAATTCCTTTCCTAGAAAACCAAGATTGAAATCGACACTATTCATTCGGTAGAATTGAACTAGAAATTGTGTGAAATCTTTGGAAAGCTTCTTAAACATCCGGAACTTGTACGCATGAACAACACCCGACTATCCTAAAACCCTCATAAATAGTGTCACAAAACGTGTTATGCGCAAACTGTGTATGCCACCTCATCTGACCGAGGTGGGCCCACTATTCCCGAATTCCCTCCTATTGTTCCATTAGGCTTATTTCCGTATTATAGTCAATGAAAGTTCTTGGTTATTATAACGATAGCTGTTCTAACTAAACCATTGGTCCCAAGGCATGATTTTCCTTCCCGAAAGTTTACAAATGTTTTCCAAAATTTTCATTGTTTCTCCAAAAACCAAGTTTTACAATATTGAAGAGCCTTAAAGACTAAGACAACGATTATGGTTCTATGATGATAATGATGATGCTAGAGATGAGAAAAAGTATGATGACTGTTTTCCTAAAGTTCCAAAGTACACGAAATACCGTGTCTTGGACCTCATTCTACGTTGTTCATGATGTTGCTTTTCATTGATAGTCTCGCCTTAAAATACTCGTTCCTTCAAGGTGAGACAAAGCGATCCCGGTCAATCTATAATGTAATCGGGGGTTACCGACCTTACGTCACTCCGATAGACACATGACTTTCCTTGGGCTCCCATGCATGCTGTTATTATGATAATGTATATAATACCAGATATTGATGAATGTAAATGTGTGCATTGTATATGTGGGAATGGGGAGGGCAAGCCGTGTCCACCGATTCACCGGCTTATCATCCCGGACGCGGGATTTATGGGAGAGCCGTACGCGGCGTCTGTTCTGTGATATATATATATATATAATATGATATACTTGGGACACTGTTGGGGAGGGGGGTGGCAGAGCCGATGAATTCGGCGTCTGTAACTGTGAGTAAAAGTACCGTTTTCCGAAAAGCATCTGTTTTCTATGTACAAAAAAAAAAAAAAAAAAAACACCGTGTTCAGAAAAAGGAAAAGCTAGGCATGCATGGCCTCCGCCCTGAGTGGCACTCACATGTACAGGTTACTCCTTTATCCTATGATACTACCTACGTTTCTATATAGTTATTACTCTGCACAGGTTATCATTGTACACGTGATATGCTCTACAACTCTTACTATGTTGTTACTATTCATGTCTTGCATACTCGACATTACTCGATCGACCCTCTTCTTCGGGGGCTGCGTTCATGCCACGCGGTACACCCGTACGGATCGAAGTTAATATAGAAGATGTTCCAAAGCAAAGTTGGCAAGCTCCATTTGGCCTCGGAGTGTAGCCGAGTCGAAAAACACGTGCTGTGGAGTCCCGATTACGGTTAGAGACTTTGCGGACGAGTCGTGGGTTTCGTGAGTCGCTTGTACTACGATACAAGTTCTGTATAGTTACATATTTTATTTGATTCTAAAGCAACAAAGGAATATGTTGGCAGCCTTGTTATGTATACTTGACGTGGAGATTTCAAAAAAAAAAATTAGTACGTAGCCAGAGTCAGTGGGTTCGCTCGGCTCCGGTTACGGGGTCGGGTGCCCATCCCACCCTAGTGAGATCGGGGTGTGACAAAGTGGTATCGAGCCGAGGTGTCGGTCCAAGGGTTGTCTGCAAAGTCGTGTCCGGTAGAGTCCTGTTTATGGTGTGAAGCCGGCCACATTTATAAACAGGAGGCTACGGGGCATTTAGGAATGGTTGACCTTCTTTCTGTCATTAGATCGTGCGACAGAGCCAAGTTATAGGAAGTAAGATTCATTATATTAATCGTTGATTTCGTAGGCGCCAAAGATCGGCGGAAAAAGGCGAATGATAATATGGAAAGTCGAAAAAGGTAAGATTGACCGACATACTTGTTCGTTATGTGGAGGCGGGCGCCAGTACAGAAATAGCCATACATGCAGCGGAAGGTGAATATCGAGAAAAGAAAAGGGTTAAAACGGTCATTATAGAAGGAAAGGACGTGTTACGAAAATGTCTCGAAAGTTGTAAAGTTTTGGTTGGCTTTAGACCGAGTAGTAAAGGCCATATGAGAAAGCGGACGCAAAAATATCGGGCCTAAGGCACCGAATCCCACCAAAGTTTCGAGGTTAAGCGTGCTCAGGTGGGAGCAATTCTAGGATGGGTGACCCCCTGGGAAGTATGCGAGAAATTCGATATATTTAGACTTAAGAGATAACTGAGAAGTTAGGGTAGCCTAAGGGAAACTAGAGCATATGGGATGGTTGGAACCATAGAGAAGGCGCGTGGGACAAGGCGGACTTGCTCGGGAAGAAGAGAAAAGTGTACCTCGGCCCTAGAATTAGGATAGGCTTGAACGGGTGTTTGGACGTATTTTGTGGGCTAGTTACTAGTAATTATATATATGTGTAAGGTGTCTCGAATATGATTGTATCGGTGGATAGGTGAATCCCAGCGACCGAAGTTACGATACAAAAAGGCATTAGTATTAGTCGAGTAAGGATACCGAAGTTCGAGTGACAGCAAGAGAAAATGGTGCAAGTGTTGCAAAGTAAGTTATTATTATTCTACTATAGATTGAAATTGGGAATAAGGAGATGAGACAAAAATATAAATGGATAATGGTATTGGTACACTCCAAAAGGGGGGAAGCGTGGGAGAGAGAAATGTAAGGATGAGATAGAAACAATTGATACGGTAATATGTTTGATATGGACATTTAGACTACAAATGAAACCTCCCTCATTAAAATAAGTTAGTAAGATCGGAAGACCGACAAATGAGTGGGTAGGAGTCCGGATAATGTTTAAGGTAATATGAGAAGTTCGCACAAACTTTGAGTGGTGCGACGCTAGGAAAAATGGACGTATATAAGAGAAAGAGTATGACAAAGAGAACGGTTGGATAGCTTAAGAGCTAATATGAGGGATGGAAATAGCTTTGAAAAGGGAGCTCCCCCGAGGTGTTTATGTGACCCTGTAAGACTAGTTGAACATTCGAGGACGAATGTTCTAAAAGGGGGGAAGGATGTTACACCTCGCATTTTTGCACATTTGCATATCCCGAGTTAATGGCGAGAAGTCAAGGACAAGACTATGTTCTAGAATTATTTTAATGCATAGTTGTTACGAGCATTATTTATGGACGTTGGTAGTAAAAATAATGAGAAAGGTTAAGAGTAAAAGGAAAATTTGGAAAAGGGTTCAAAATATTATGGAAGGCTAAGGGCAAAATGGGAATTTCACAAGAAGTCTTGAAAATTCTTGGAGAATGTCATGTTGGCCGAATGGTGTGCCATATTTTATTAAATGGGGGTTAATTGTAAATTATGAAAATTGCATGGATCAAACTTGCTTAAGAAGACATTAGTCTTCTTTGTTGAATTTCAAGAAATTTCAAGAAAAAGAGAGGAAAAAATAGAGAAGTGGAGAGAGGGGGCATGTGCCCCTCACATGCATGCAATATATATATATATATGTGTGTGTGGTCATCTTTTTAATTCAAGAAAGTGGAAGAGAAAGAGAACAAACAAAAAAAAAAAAAAAAAAAGAGAGAGAAGGTGGACGGCCAAGAGGGGCTGGCCGAACCAGCCCCTAAAGTTGATCAAGAAAAATCTGTTTTTCCTAGCTTTCATACTAATTGGAGAGTCCTTTACGACGTGGGGAAGTTGTTGGAACGAGAAAACCAATCGTTTTGCGAAGAGCAAGGTTTAGCCGTGTAGAAAAGTGGAATGAAGAAGGTATGATCCAACCTTCCCTTTTATATGTTATGAATGGTTTATAGATGTTGTGGAGTGTGGAAATGAATAAAACTTATAGAGTTATGTATATTGTAGTTGTGGCCGTGTGTTATGTTGTATGGAAGGAAGTGGATTAATGTTATGTAGTGTGTTGTTTGTTGTTGTTATGTGTAGAAAATGAAAAGAAACTCATGAAGGTGAGTGTGATGGTGGCATGGCCGAATAGGGGCTGCCATAGTGTTGATGGAATAAATTGAGTTTACTTGATATTTTGTTTCTTGTTGTTGAGAATTTTATGACCTAAAATGAATGTTTGATGGTGCAAATTGAAGATAAGATGGTTGTGGGCTGATTTAGACGTTATATGATTTGAATATGCTCTTTTGAATTCATGGAAGTAATGTTGCAAATGTATGAAATTGTGATATAGTTTATGAGTTTGAAAGAAATAAATGCATTGTTGGAATTCTTATGGCATTTGGAAGATTTGGGTTGAGATGTCTTGAACATGTTGTGAGTCGAGTATTGATATTGTTGTTATGATTGTTACATTTTGGCCGTTGAATTCTCGGATTGTTGTTGTTAAAATTGGCGAGTTAGGGATCTCGGATGGCGCATTCTGAGGGAAAATGTCGCCGAAATTTCGTAGATGAATATTGATTCAAGATTTAACCTCTAAAGGATCTAATTACTATTTGGTAAATGTGACCAATTCATAGATTACGGCGGATTTGCAACTTGGATTTGGAGTAAACGAAGGAAGGCGTAAAGAGGTATGTAAGACTTTACCTTCCTTTCTTGGCATGTCGTAGACGTAGTAGGCTTGAACACGGGCCTCGGGGATAATTCCTTTCCTAGAAAACCAAGATTGAAATCAGTTACTATTCATTCAGTAGAATTGAACTAGAAATTGTGTGAAATGCTGAAAAAGCTTCCTGTACATCTGGAACCTGCATGAACAACACCCGACTATCCTAAAACCCTCATAAATAGTGTCACGAAACGTGTTATGCGCAAACTGTGTATGCCACCTCATCTGACCGAGGTGGGCCCACTATTCCCGAATTCCCTCCTATTGTTCCATTAGGCTTATTTCCGTATTATAGTCAATGAAAGTTCTTGGTTATTATAACGAAACAATAGTCGTTTTAATTAAACCATTGACCCAAGGCATGATTTTCCTTCCTAAAGTTTACAAATGTTTTCCAAAATTTTCATTTTTCTCCAAAAACCAAGTTTTACAATATTGAAAGTCCTTAAAGACTAAGACAACGATTATGGTTCTATGATGATAATGATGATGCTAGAGATGAGAAAAAGTATGATGAATGTGTCAAAGAAATGTTCTTACTAAAGTTCCAAAGTACATTTTTAAATCAACTTTTTCAAAGTTTTAAAGTGACCCTATTCTACGTTGTTCATGATTTGTCATTTTCATTGATAGTCTCGCCTTAAAATACTGTTCCTTCAAGGTGAGACAAAGCGATCCCGGTGAATCCATAATGTAATCGGAGGTTACCGACCTTACGTCACTCCGATAAACACATGACTTTCCTTGGGCTCCCATGCATCGTTATTATGATAATGTATATAATACTTGATATTGTTGAATGTGTAATGTGTGCATTGTATATGTGGGAATGGGGAGGGCAAATCGTGTCCACCGATTCACGGTGCTTATCATCCCGGACGCGGATGCCCGACGCGGATTTATGGGAGAGCCGTACGCGGCGTACGTTCCGTGATATATATATATATATAATATGATATACTTGGGACACCGGTTGGGGAGGGGGGTGGCGAGAGCCGATGAATTCGGCGTACGTAAATCGTGAGTAAAAGTACCGTTTTCCGAAAAGCATCTGTTTTCTATGTACAAAAAAAAAAAAAAACAACGTGTTCGTAAAAAAAAAAAGAAAAATCTAGGCATGCATGGCCTCCGCCCCGAGTGGCATACACATGTACAGGTTACTCCTTTATCCTATGATACTACCTATGTTTCCATATAGTTATTACCTCGCACAGTTATCATTTACACGTGATATGCTTTACAACTCTTACTATGTTGTTACTATTCATGTCTTACATACTCGGACATTGCTCGTACCGACCCTTTCTTCTGGGGCGCGTTCATGCCGCGCAGTACACCCACGGATCGAAGTTAATATAGAAGATGTTCCAAAAAGTTGGCAAGCTCCATTTGGCCCGGAGTGTAGCCGAGTCGAGCACACGTGCCAGAGTCCCGATCACGCTAGAGACTTTGCGAGACGAGTCGTGGGTTTCGGAGTCGGTTGTACTACGATACAAGTTCGTATAGTTACATATTTTATTTGATTCTAAAGCAACAAAGGAATATTTTAGCAAGCTTTGTCATGTATATTAGACTTAGAAAAAAAAAATTATGCTTGGAATAAGAGTCGAGTGGGTTCGCTCGGCTCGGTTACGGGGTCGGGTGCCATCACACCCTAGATCAAGATCGGGGTGTGACAAAGTGGTATCGCAGCGGGGTGGTCCAAGGGTTGTACGCAAAGTCGTGTCCGTGGTCCCGTTTATAGGTGTGAAGCCGGCCACATCTATAGACAGGAGGCTGCGGGGCATCTAGGAATTATTGACCTTCTTTCTGTCATTAGATCGTGCGATAGAGCCAAGTCATAGGAAATAAGATCCCTTATACTAGTCATTGATTTCCGTAGGCGCCCAGTACCGGCGGAGAAAGGCGAAGGTTGATATGGAAAGTCAAAAGGGTGAGATTGGGTGAATATATTTGTTCGTTACGTGAGTGGGCGCCGACAGAAATAGCCATACATGCGGGCGAAGGTGAACATCGAGAAAAGAAAAGGGCAAAACGGTCATTATAGAAGAAAGGACGTGTTACGAAAATGTCTCGAAAGTTGTAAAGTTTGATTGGCTTTAGACCGAGTAGTAAAGGCCATGTGAAAGCGACGCGAAAATATCGATGTTAAGGCACCGAATCCCACCAAAGTTTCGAGGTTAAGCGTGCTCGAGGGGGAGTAATTCTAGGATGGGTGACCCTGGGAAGTATGCGAGAAATTCAGATATATTTAGACTTAAGAGACAAATGAGAAGTTAGGGTAGCCTAAGGGAAACTAGGGTGTATGGAATGGTTGGGGATTATCGAACAAGACGCGCTAAGGACGAAAGGCGGACTTGCTTGAACGGTGTTTGGACGTATTTTGTGGGCTAGTTAATAGTACATATATATATGTGTAAGGTGTCTAGAAATGATTGGATAGGCTTGAACGGTGTTTGAAGTATTTACAAAAAGGCATTAGTATTAGTCGAGTAGGATACAAGTTATACATATGTATATATGAAGGTAAGTTATTATTATTCTACTATAGATGAAATTGGGAATAAGGAGATGAGACAAAATATAAATGGATAATGGTATTGGTACACTCCAAAGGCATTAATCGAGGGAGAGAAAAGTTCGGATGAGACAAGAGTAAATACGGTAAAGTGTTGATACGGACATTTAGACTACAAATGAAACCCCCTTCATGGAAATAATTGAGATTAGGAATGAGGATGAGTGAGGAGTCCGGATAATGTTTAAGGTAAATGGATAATGAGTATTGCGACCCCCCAAAATGGACGTATATGAAGAGAAAGAGTATGACAAAGAGGTGATAGCTTAAGAATGTGAAGGATGGAAATAGCTTTGAAAAGGGAGCTCCCCGAGGTGTTTATGCGACCGTAAGACTAGTTGAACATTCGAGGACGAATGTTCCAAAAGGGGGAAGGATGTTACACCTCGCATTTTTTGCACATTTGCATATCCCGATTTAATGGCGAGAAGTCAAGGACAAGACTATGTTCTAGAATTATTTTAATGCGGTAGTAGGTTACGAGCATTATTTATGGACGTTGGTAGTATGGAAATAATGAGAAAGGTTAAGAGTAAAAAGGAAAATTCGGAAAAGGTTCATGGAAATATTATGGAAGGCTAAGGGTAAAATGGGAATTTCACAAGAAGTCTTGAAAATTCTTGGAGAATGTCATGTTGGCGAATGGTTTGCCATATTTTATTAAATGGGGGTTAATTGTAAATTATGAAAATTGCATGGATCAAACTTGCTTAAGAAGACACTTAGTCTTCTTTTTGTTGAATTTCAAGAAATTTCAAGAAAAAGAGAGGAAAAATCTAGAAGAATTTGGAGGAGAGGGCACATGATCCTCCACATGCTTATATTTATATATATATATATATGTGTGTGTGGTCAAATTTTTATTAGAGACAAGTGGATCATTTCTAGCCTTAGAACAAACAAGAAAAATGAAAGACAAAGAAGAGAGAGAGAAGGTGGACCAAAGAGAGGGCTGGCCTAACCTATGACCCTAAAGTTGGTCAAGAAAAATTATTTTCCTCTTGGTTCCCTACTAATTGGAAGGTTCTACGACGTGGAGTAGTTGTTGGAACAAGAAAACCATTCCTTTTGCGAAACACCACCTTTAGCCGGTAGAAAAGGAGAATGAAGAAGGTTCAAGTTTATTTTTTATATGTTATGAATGGTTTATTTGCATATGTTGTGGAATGTAGAAAGGAATAAAAGTTCATAAAAGTATGTGTGTGTGTGTGTGTGTGTGTGTGTGTGTGGTATGTGTAGGAAGGAGATTAATGAATTTAGTGTGTTGTTGTGTTGTTGTTATGTGTAGAAAATGAATGAAACTCATGAAGGTGACACATGATGGTGTTGGCCGTGTGTAGGGGCTGTTTTGATGGAATATGGTGAACTAATTTTATATAGCATATTTGGTTGGTTGTTGTTGAGATTTTATGATGAGAATGAATATTTGATGATTCGTGTTGAAGTTGTAATGGTTATGGGCTGTTTTAGGAAGCCAACATAATGTGAATATAGCTCTTTTTTTCATGAAAGTAATGTTGTAAATGTATGGAATTGTTGATATAGTTTATGAGTTTGAAAGAAATAAATATATTGTTGGAGATCCTTATGGCATTTGGAAGATTTGGGTTGAATGTCTCGAACATGTTGTGAATTGAGTATTGATATTGTTGTTATGATTGTTGGTTTGGCCGGGTTGAATTCCCGGATTGTTGTTGATTAAAATTGGCCGAGTTAAACTTGGTGGCATGGTATATTTACGAAATGCTTTGCCGAAATTTCGGGTAGCTGAATATTGATTCAAGATTTAACTCAAATGGCTTCTAATTACTATTTGGTAAACATGACCAATTCATGGATTTTGGCGGATTTGCAACTTGGATTTGGAGTAAGCGTATGAGCGAAAAGAGGTATGTAAGACTTCACCTTTCTTTCTATGGCATGTCGTAGACGTAGTAGGCTTGAACACGGGCCTCGGGGATAATTCCTTTCCTAGAAAACCAAGATTGAAATCCGTTACTATTCATTCAGTAGAATTGAACTAGAAATGGCGTGAAATGCTGAAAAAGCTTCCCTAACATCTAGAACTTCATGAACAATACCCGACTATCCTAGAACCCTCATAAGTAATGTCATGAAACGTATTACACGTAAATTGTGTGCGCCGCCTCATTTGACCCGAGGTGGGCCCGCTATTCCCGAATTCCTTCCTATTGTTCCTTTAGGCTTATTTCCGTACTATAATCAATGGAAATTCTTGGTTATCATTTTGACCACCAAACAATAGCTGTTTTAATTAAACCCTTGACACCAATGCACGATTTTCCTTACTAAACGCTTACAAGTGTTTTCCAAAATATTCATTTTTCAAAAACCAAGTTTTACAATATTGTAAGTCCTAATGATTAAAACAACGACTATGGTGCTATAATGACAATGATGATGCCAGTATGAGAAGAAGTACATGATGAATGTGTCAAAGAAATGTTCTTACTACGAATGTGACGGCACGAAATGTCAAGCTATTTTTAAATCACGACTATTTTCAAAGGTTTTAAAGTAAACGAAATAATGCCTTATGATCCTGTCCTATAATTTCTCATGAAGTTACTCTCCATTGGTAGTCTCGCCTTATTAATTGTTCCTTCAAGGTGAGACAAAGCGCCCATGGTGATTCCATAATACAATCGGAGGTTACCGACCTTACGTCACTCCGATAAACACATGACTTTCCTTGGGCTCCCATGCATGCTATGATAATGTATATAATACTTGATATTGTTGAATGTGTAATTGTATGTGCATATGGGGAATGGGGAGGGCAACTGTGTCCACCTGATTCAGAATTTATCATCCCTACGCGGGGATGCCGGACGCGGGATTTATGGGAGAGCGTACGCGGCGTACGTTTCACGTGATATATATAAATATATAATCGATATACTTGGGACCTTTTGTTGGGGAGGGGTGGGAGAGCCGATGAACTCGGCGTTTGTGCTACAAGCAAAAGTACCGTTTTCCGAAAAATGTCTCGTTTTCTATGTACAAAAACAAGAAACACCGTGTTCGTAAAAAAGAAAAAGAAAAAAGCTAGGCATGCATGGCCTCCGCCAGAGTGGCATACACATGTACTGAGTTACTCCTTTATCCTATGATATTGTCTATGTTTCCATATAGTTATTACTACGCACAGTTACCGTTTTACGCGTGATAGGCTTTACAACTCTCACTATGTTATTCTTGTTCATGTCTTACATACTCGGTACATTGCTCGTACCGACCCTCTTCTTCGGGGGCGCGTTCAATGCCGCGCGGTACACCGGACGGATCGAAGTTAATATAAAGATGTTCCAGCAAAGTTGGCAAGCTCAATTGGCCTGGAGTGTAAGCCGAGTCGAGTACACGTGCCGGATTTCGATCACGGTTAGAGACTTTGCGGAGACGAGTCGTGGGTTTTCGAGTCGGTTGTACTACGATACAAGTTAAATACGGTTACGTATTTTTATTTGATTCTAAAGCAACAAAGGAATATTTTAGCAAGCTTTGTCATGTATATTAGACTTAGAAAAAAAAATTTACGCTTGGAATAAGAGTCGAGGAGGGTTCGCTCGGCTCCGATTCTGTCGGGCCCATCACACCCTGATCAAGATCGGGGTGTGACACCATTTAGCCGGCGCGTAGGTTTAAGATATAGGGTTTTGCATGGGAGGCTGGGGTTTCTAGAGAGTGTTTATTCTGTAGTTACTAGGAAACAAGGTTCTACCCACTCTCTCTGCCATTCACATATTTATGACAATGTATAAACAATTTTTATCCTGGTGAATATTTTTAAGAGAGTAATATCGCTATACTTTGAAATTTCAATAAAATTACTAGATATAAAAATACCAGCAAAAGCTGCATTAAAATGTACGCATCCTGCGCAAGAAAAATGAGAACAAGAAAGTAATAGATGTATGTGCATATACTTTATATGAGAACTTGATTAGCTTTGATGATCTAAAACACGTAAAAAAAAAAAAACAAGTTAAAGGAGTGAATTTCATTAGATTTGATGACCTGAAGTTGAAAATACTATCTTTGTGGAGATCGATGAAGAATACGTAAGTTGAAACTATAAGATGAGAATAAATTTTGGTCTCTATATTTGAGTATTTGGAAGCGCACGTTTGGGGGATATCAATCCTTAATTATTTGAATCAAATCATGATCTATTTGGTTTCTAACTCTAAAAAGATCGTTTTGAACTCCTAAACGTTAGTGTAGGAAATCATAGGTTTTGTAGAACTCAAAGTTCTAGTGTAATCACACTAATAAAACTTAAACGTAGTTACAATCATATCCGATCTCACTTATCAATTTGAAGGAATATTTTAGCTTTTAAAGGGCATAATAGCCGATCAACATATCGGGGATATTTCCGTCGCTCAACATTTAGCGTTTAACATTCGTGCTTTTATAATATAACTAGTTTTTCGACACGTGCGTTGCACGTGAATACCATGTCATGTAAACAAAGTAAGTCACAGTTTTTTATAGTAATATTAATAATATTAAATCAAAGCTTTAAGCGTATAATCATACTGAAAGAATAAAGTACAAGGTTCTACGAACGATCATTGTGGGTCATCATACAGTGACTTAATTGTTTGTGTATGGGTAAAAAATGTACCCTGACATGTGGACCAATCGGTAGACGACATGTGTCAGTTTATTCAATGACGAATAAATATTAGATGGTAATGCCGAGCATAGCATTTACGGAAAGACAGCAGATTGGGTCAACGGTGAGAACATCAACGGAAACAACAAATAAGGTCCTCTTTATTGCGCATTAAATGGAATTAATGCGATAGAACTAAAACGATTATGAATGACCAGAATCAAGGAAATTAAATGAAAATCATTAATTCATCAATTAATGATTGCCGTTACAAATACACAACGGGAAGAGCACCAGAGAGGTTCATATACCTATAAATAGAATTTTCATTGATAGAAGAAGGCATCCAAGTCTGACTGAAAAAATACACTCTTATCATTATTTCTTGCTTATTGTCACTTTTATTCTTTGGTCATTAAGCTTTCATTCATTCTTGAAGATTAAGAGCTACGCTATTGTTGTTCATCAATATTGGAAGAAGTTTACTCTTTCCTTTTTATTTATCTATTCTTTATCAATAACTAAGAAATTACTTGCCTTAATTCTTTTATCTGAATCAAATTACTACCAACTGTAGTTAACCTCAGCACAAATTCAACTATTTGAATTAAATACGAATTTTGACCCAAACGAGTTTGGCACGAGTACGTGGGAATTCTACAGTTGGCTTCGTAGTTTGATCTCAATTTTATCTCTGTCTACGCAAACATTGTTATTTTTGGCATGATTTTGTGTTTTCGCATATTGATACAAATATTCAATAGCAAGCATGAAAATCATCACCAAACAATTATAGCATAAACAATTTGAAGCTATGTTATTACGGAGACACATTGTACGAGATATACCATTCAACCGGGGTTAATTCCGATTGAATTTTACCAAGTAAAGGCAGTAAAAAGGATGTGCGGGAATGAATACATGCTACATTGTTTGAGTATACATACTTCATACCCAAACAATGGGGGACTGTAATTAGGGACTGTCAATATGCATGTACACACTAGGGACTGCTAAACATCCCGATAACATTGTAAGTCACTTAAAAGTTACAATACTTTAGTCTCAGAAGGTTTTCAAAATCGCACATCGGAGAACATGCCGCGAACATGATCCCGATTCATGGAGCGATTATATCAACCTTAACTACTGTTACATGATCCCTATTCATGGAGGCGGTTATATCAGCCACAATTACTGTTATATAAAAAAAGAAGTTTGAAAACACAACAGAAGGATACTCGAAAATATTCAAGGTACACATGAGTCAACTTTTCTACTTAAAAGATAGCAGGGGTCTAAGAATCAACAATAGTGATCATTGAAAGCAAGAATCTAAGAATCAGCAATAGTGATCATTGAAGGCAAGAATCGAAGAATCAGCCGGTTGACCGAAATTGGAATTATCGAGATGGTACCACGAACCAAATCAGCACACACTTTTTCAAGATTCTTACGTTCTTGGAGGACAGAGTGATCCTAATCGCGGGAACCCTCTCCAGAATCCTCCAAATCTTTAAGGGATGCTGATGCAACATGAAGCTCATGAGTAGCAGCTCGAAGAGATGCAGTCAAATTAAAACCTGGAGTAAGTGTCACGACCTAAACAGATGGGCCATGACTAGTGCCCGAGTTGGACACTCGTATACGAACCTGTTAGATATAATCCGACTGATACTAAGGACAATGAGAAAATATGTAAAAGCATGTTGTAGACTCATAATGCCATATATCAGAATGAACCTGTCTCCTGAGGAGTCACAGTTAACCAAACATAACAAAATATGCAAGCCGACAAGGCTGCCACTATACGCGGGAATATCCAAAATGAACTACATCTGTATAGCTGACCAAACCATATATACACAACCCACACATGTCTACAGACCTCTGAGAGTATAATAAAGCTATGTCAATAGGATCTGTGCCAAAATAACTCAAGCTCTGGAATAATGGAGCTCTCCAAATAGCTGGGTAGAAGTCCTAAGCCGGAGGATCACTAAACTGAGTGTTTGTACCAAGGCATTGAAACGCGACCCAGAAGAAAGGGTCAATCACGGAAGATATCTTAATGTGTAAGCATGAAGTACGGAACGAAGATCATGGTCGAGTAAAAGATGATGACGAGACAAGTATGATAATCAAGGATACCAATGCATCCATGCTGTATGAGACGAGTCATGCATATATATACTGTATACCGTACCCGGCCCATTATGAGACTCGGTGAAATAATATATACGTACCTGGCCCTTTAGTGAGGGACTCGGTGAGATAATAATATATACATACCCGGCCCTCTAGTGAGGGACTCAGTGAGATAATAATATATACGTACCCGGCCCTCTAGTGAGGGACTCGGTGAGATAATAATATATACGTACTCGGCCCTTTAGTGAGGGACTCGGTGAAATAATATTACTCGGCCCTCTAGTGAGGGACACAGTGAACAATGCAATGAAACTGTGCATGAGTAATAGGAGCAATCATGTACAAAATGAATCATCATTTGGGACCCAAGAGAATAATTAGAGTGAACCAACACTTGAGAATCAAAGGCAACAGTCATGTCAAGTACTACTGAGAACTAGAGTTCATTAGAGTCATGTATGTTCGTCGTTTGCTCATCTTATGTAATTCATGCCAAAGAAGAATGAAGGGATAGCTTTACATACCTTGAAGCTTATCTATTCGTCCAACTTCTACTTGTCGAACTCGCAAATCTACGAATCGAAATTCATATTATTTTTTAGGCTCGTTATCAAATGCTTATCTTAAGCCTTTAAATTAACTCTTTCTAGGATATGAGAAATTTCAAAAAAAGATCTCCCCTGTTTATATCCCTAGCCCGAAATCACAGTTACCAAAAACCAACAACAACAACAACAACAACAAAAACAACATCATCACTAACATCAACATACTCCATAAGATGTCATGTGATATTTATCCGATTTTTCAACCAACTACTCCGTTATACGGCTATCTAATCGCTCTATTCCCGTAGTAAACCAAGATTAGCATTAATAATAAGAGATTCATACCTTTCTCCCGATAATATTGCTATATATTCACTTTTTCCCACCTTGAACTGAGCCAAACGCATTGTTATACGATTTTGTAATTGCAATCGTTGTGCGCTTACAGGACCGGAATTCAGAATTATACTTGGTCCGGCTAAAATTTAATGTTGTGGGTGTTTTGACGGGGGGGGGGGGGGGGAACCCCCCTTATATAGAGTTCCGAATGCTGCTCAAACCGACCTAAAACTGGTCGGCGTGTTCGCGTTGTTCGCGCATTAGCTTGTGCTTATTTTATGCGCATTCGCTCAGTAAAAAGGTCATAACTCTTGATCCCGATATCGTGTGAGGGCCCACAACCTATGGTTGGAAAGATAATTCAAGTATCTACAACTTTTATATTTGGTATGATTCCAAATTCCAAACTTATCATGGCTTTTTGGCCTCCTCAAGTCAGATTATCTGAAAATATATCCTTAAATCACCCTTTTGGAGGGCTTATGCCCACATTTGGCTTAAGGGTCCTTCTTATAATTTTTCATATGTCCTTTATAAAATCCCGGCATGTGGGCCCCACCTTAGCTTGCGGTTACAAGGGCTTTTCATCGATAACGTATGAACTAATTTTACACCATATGATCTCCAAATGTCATATATATATATATATATATATATATATATATATATACACACACACACACACACACACACACACATATATATATATATATATATATATATATATATATATATATATATATATATACATATATATATATATCCTTATACTCAGATCATATAATCTTCATCCCTGACCTGAGCCTAAAATTTGCTCAGCGCGTTCATGCCCCGTGGTGGCGCGTTCGCACTGAGTTGGCCCTTGGCCTCCTACGCATTCGCGCAGGCTATTTTACTGGCTTGCCATCCCAACTTGTAACACCCATATCTCCTTACCCCAATGTTCTATTTAGAAGCGGTTGATGCCTACAGAACTCAACGTTCAGCTACGAGGTGTATCATTCTCTCCCCTCTTAGAAACATTCATCCTCGAATGTTTATAATAGGTCTCATACTATAAAAATTTTGGCAGAGTCTCCTCTATAACTATACCTACCAACCTGCATTCAGCAAACCCACAGATGCCTCACAGGGCCACAATATATCATATAGTTTCATTTACCCATCAATATAGTCAAGTAAGGAATTGAATTACCTGCAGGCATAGGAAACAAGTGAGGATACTTATTCTTCATTTTGTCTTCGGCTTCCCAAGTCACCTCTTCCCTATTGTTAGTTCGCCATAAAACTTTGACAGAAGCTATATCCTTAGTACGTAACCTTCTAACCTGGCGATCAAGTATAGCTATCGGGCTCTCCTCATAAGACAACTCCTCCGTCACCTAGACATCATCTATAGGAAATACTTTGGAAGGGTCACCAATGCATTTACGTAGCATTAATACATAAAATACTAGATGTACCGCTTCCAAATCAGATGGTAAGTCCAACTCATAGGCAACTTTGCCTACCTTATGAATAATCTGATAAGGCCCAATGTACCTCGGGCTGAGCTTCCCCTTCTTGCCGAATCTCATCACACCCTTCATAGGTGATACATTCAGAAATACCTAGTCACCAACTTGAAACTCTAAGTCTCGACGTCGATTATCTGCGTATGCCTTTTGTCGACTCTAGGCTGCCAATAATCTCTCCTGAATAAGCTTCACCTTATCAACAGCTTGCTGAATCATGTATGGGCCTATCAACTTCGTCTCACCAACATTGAACCAACCGATAGGTGACCTGCACTTCCTCCTATATAAGGCCTCGTACGGTGCCATCTGAATACTAGAATGGTAGCTATTATTATAAGCAAACTCAATAAGTGAAAAATGATCATCCCGGCCTACTCGAAGTCAATAATACAAAGCTCGCAACATATCTTCTAGAATCGAATAGTACGCTCCGCCCGTCCACGTGCTCCGAGGTGAAATACCGTACTAAGACTCGTCTCTGTGTCCGCAATCCTTTCCGGAACGACCTCCGAAGTTAGCCGTAAATTGAGCTCCTTCGATATAATAGATGTGGGAACCCACGAAGTCTCACTACCTCCCCCCGATGTATAACCTTGCGTAGTCTTCCGCGAATAAGTAGTCCCGATCGAAGAAAATGGGGCGATTTTGTCACTATCTACAATGACCCATATAGAGTCATACTTCCGCCGAGTGCGAGGTAACCGGGTAATGAAGTCCATATTAATCACTTCTCATTTCCAAGATGGAATCTCTATCTCCTGCAATAATCCACCAAGCTTCTGATACTCGACCTTAACCTGTTGACAATTCGGGCACTGAGCAACAAACTCCGTTATGTCCCTTTTCATGCCATCCCAACAATATAAGCAGCTGAGGTTATGGTACATCTGCATTGACCCCGAATGAACAGAATAACAAGCATAATGTACCTCTCCCATAACCTACCGTCGAAGCCTTGCAACATCCGATATACACAACCTCGCTTCCCTATACCGTAGCCTCGAGTCGGTGTAACCCCTCAAACGGGTCTTCTCCTTTTGAAGGGTTGTATCCCTATACTATTCCAGAACAGGGTCCTCGCACTGACATCTCTTCACCTCTTCCATGATAGAAGACTCAGCAACTTCTCGAACAGAAACTCCACTAGAAGACTCAGCAACTTCTCGAACAGAAACTCCACTATCTCCAGATTAGCCAAACGGACCCCAAGGCTAGATAGATGATAAATCTCACGAACCATCTCCTTCCTTTCTGGCTGCACATCCGTCACGCTGCCCATCGATTTATGGCTAAGAGCATTTGCTACAACATTTGCTTTCCCCGGATGATATAGAATGTCAACATCATAATCCTTTAATAACTCTAGCCACCGTCTCTATCATAAATTCAGCTCTTTCTGCTTAAAGATATATTGGAGACTCTTGTGATCCGTATAGATATCAATATGAACGCCATATAAATAATGTCTCCATATCTTTAAGGCATGTATCACTGCTGCCAACTCCAGATCATGAGTAGAATAATTTTTCTCGTGCTTTCTGAGCTGTCTGAAGGCATAAGCTATAACCCTGCCATGCTGCATTAATACATAACCTCATCCAACACTTGAAGCATCACAATAGATAACATAGCCATCTGGTCCTTCAGGAAGAGCTAAAACTAGAGCCGTCGTCAACTTGTCTTTCGAAGAATCGAAAGCTTTGCTCTGACGTCGATCACCAACCTGAACTTAATTTCCGCCACGAGTTAGCCTTGTTAAAGGCGCTAAAATCGAGGTAAACTTTTTTACGAATCTCTTGTAATATCCTGTTTCCCAGAAAACTACGTGCCTCGGTAGTGTCGTGGTCCGGGCCAAGTCTTTACCGGCCTCAATCTTGCGCATCTGCCCGAATAACGTCGGCTCCAATAATATGCCCAAAGAATGCTACCGAAGTCAACCGTAATTCGCATTAGAAAATTTAGCATACAACCTCTCTTTGCTAAGTGCACCTTAAGTACCGTCCTCAAAACGTCTCGTACGCCCTCTTCGAAACGTGAATACTAGAATATCATCAATAAATACGACAACGAAAGTATCTAGAAATGATTTGAATACCCGATTCATCAAATCCCATAAACACCGCCGGAGCATTAGTCGACCGAAAGACATTATAAACTCTAATGCCCTCGACGGGTCTTGAATGCGTATTCGGGATATACGCTCCTCTTACCCGCACTCGATGATAACTCGACCCGCAAGTCTATCTTCAAAAAACACCCTAGCACCACAGCACGGTCAAATAGGTCATCAATCCTAGGGAGGGGATACATTTCTTTATCGTTACTTTATTCAAATTTGCCATAATCAATACACATCCACAACGATCCACCACAAATGATGTCGGTGCTCCCGAGGTGATATCGGGCCCTCGATGAAGCCTTTTAACAAGTCTCTGGAGTGCTCCTTTAATTCTTCAGCTTAACGTAGGTGCCATTCTATGAGAGGACAATAGATACAAATGTAGGTATCCGGCAATACATCTATAGTGAAATCTATCTCGTTATGGAAGGAGACACGGAAGCTCGTTGGGGAATACATACGGAATTCATTAACTATCGGGAGTAGATCAAGAGCCGGTACCTCTTTATATGCATGCAATGCGAAGACCGATGATAAATATAGCTTTCTAACCATCTTCCTTGCGAGGTATGAAATAAACTTACCCTCGGCGATGATGTATTCTCTCTCCACTTTATAATCGGCTTCCGCGGAAACCTAAACCGAACTATCTTTTCTCTACAATCAACATTAGCATAGCAAGAAGCGGCCTAATCCATACCCGTGATAATATCAAACTCGGTCGTATCTTGTCACTACCCGAACTACGAGCCATGACGGGTATCCGGGGGCTAATCTCACCGAACACCGCTCATGTACAATTATCTCGCATCCTCATTCATACTATATGCTCATGTGATCATAGCTATCTATTAACATTTGAAACATATTTAGTTTTATAAACATAAGCCCTTCGGCTATCAAAATAATATATACGTACGTATATGTGAAGACTATGGGACACGTACTACTACCGCGCATCTACGAGCCTCTCTTTGGGAGTACTAGACATGGAAGGACGTGACAGACCCCCGTCGTGCCCAAAATATATGTACAGAAAAAAGGCCGCATCAAAATAGCACATCCGGAATAAGGGAGGGCTCCGTGTAAGCCTCGATAGCTCCTATGGATGCTGCAACGTTCTCCACTACCCGTGGGCATGAACACAAATATCCAAAGAAAAAGGACGATCGTACGAACATTGTACCGAGTATGTAAGGCGTAAGCAATAATAAGTCGTCAATGAACAAGGAGACATCAAATGAGGAGCAATACGAACCGATCGAATCATAGAAGGAATAATGCAAGAGAACTTACCTACCATAATAATCATCATGTTATATACATACGTAAATATATAACCGTCCGTACGGGTACGGTGAAAATCAATAATATTATCTAGCGTCCGTGAGGCCTTCCCGCGTCGGGAACCATCTCACGCCGCCCACTTTTATAAGTGCCGGCTTATTGTGCGCGTGGTGTATGGGCCGCCGCCCCGTGCGACCGCCCCCGGCCAACTAGGTGTAATATCATCATGTGCTTCACTATAATATACTTATCATAACATTTTATCATAATATGCTTATCATAACTCATCATAGCATACGCGTAGAGACTCGTAGACAATCATACTCTATCGGGGTGACGTAAGGTCGCGGACCCCAAATGCATGGCCATGAGCGATCGTAAGTAACACTTCTCGCACCGAAGGAACAAGCATAAGGGTATATAATAATCAACATCAATAGATTTTTTGGGTAGCATCATGTCAAAGTGCTTTGTATGCTTAGCGACATTACATATACCTACATTGGCAAAACATACATTAGGACTTGGGAGGCGACTATAGCTATGTCGGGGTGACATAAGGTCGTGGAACCCGACACATTATGGAGTAATCACATCATCGTAACTCGCTCAAGGGGACTAACGTTTTAAGGTGAGTGTATATAAAAAATAAACACCAATGGAACCATACTTAGAATGACTTCGTGGGCATCATCTCTCACTTTAGGACTCTTTTTTAGAGTTTAACTCATCATCATCGATTATCATACTTGTGCCTTGTCTCTCTTCTTTATCTTACACATCTATAGCTCCTTATATTCATAGACTCATCATCATTACTTTTGTACAAATAATATATCTCTTATCTTTCTCTCTCGTAGGGCTATTCATGATGTAGGCTCTTAGTTCTTCGGAACTTAGGAGATTCATGGAGAAGGAGGAAAATCATGCCTTGAAAGGGAAGAAACGAACATCACAAAATAGGTCTAGCAACAATGAGTAATAGTAAAGGATCGCATGAAGGTCATTAACTTGTAGGAATCTTGTGCCATAAGTTTTAGGATCTCTAGACTTGGGCTCATCATCATATTCACAACATGCCTCTTAACTTCATCTCACGAGAGCGCCTATAACATAGACTCATCATTCCGATACATACATATGTAGAGAGGTCATAGAAAGATAGGAGGATTCATACCATAGAGTCATGCCTTAGAAAGAAGGGTTGGGCCTTACATACCTTTGTCGTTTAACTACTCGATTGCTTGCTCGTCCTCTTTTTAATGCACTCATTATTACCTTCAATGTGATTCGTATCATCATTAGTTAGACATCATGAACGTACTTACTAAAGCTATAGAAACTTGGCGAAGATTTCCTTTGTTGATACTACTTTCCTCCATATTCCACATCAACCCAAGCATTCCACAAATAATTACAATGTCAGAAACAATAGGCATCGTCTAATTACATTGCCCACAATTCATGATTTACCACAATTCTCCATAATTATGACAAAAATCCATCATCGCATTCTTTCACATACAATACTCATTTCATGTTCTAAACGTCATTTATAACGAATTTGTAACATCAACACAACCATTTTCATGATTCATTGTAACTACTATTTCAAAGTGACATTATTCATCCATTTGATGACCTATTTGCTATACAACTTTGCCAATCCATGTGTTTCAACTTATAAATACTTTAAAATAACATGAATTGGTCAAAACTCACCTTAGATGATGGAGGAATAAGCCTTGATTGATGATACACTTTTTGCACAAAAAAATCTATTTCATCTCTCTTGGGTTTTCTTGATTTGAATGACTTTGATGGAGTTTCTTTTCATTGGTTCTCTTGATTTATTGTTGTAAATCCTTGATTTATGGTTTTCTTTGTGGATGAAATGTTTGGAGTGTTCTAGAGCTTTCTTGAAGTATGGAGGTGGGAGATGAAATGAAATGAAATGGAAAAGAGGTCCCTTATATAAAATGAGTTCGTACCGACCAGGTTATGCGGACTGACATATGGTCCGTATGTTTTCTACTGCCGTATGTCCGGCCGTAGATCTAGTCCAAAGGAGTATTGTATTAAAAAATTTGAATCTACGGTTGGACATACGGTCCTCCCCTTTTTTATACGGCCGGTATCCGTCGTAGATTGTCTAGTTTTTCCGAGAGTTGTTTCGTCGACTCATTTGATCTCCGACCCTTATGGAACCTCATTAACACTTGTCTAACACTTCATTATCATTCTAAGGGATGTTATAACTCTTTCTTGAAACATCATTGAAACACCATTCACTCCATACTCGTAATTGTGCCCGACACACTCAACTTATAACTTGCTTTTTTTTCCTTAACAGCTCTTCTTTCACTAACCTCGAATGTCTTTGAAAATCTTAATTAGGACTATCACATCTATTTTCTTACTTGTCCGAACCTCGTATACGGCATGTCCTTCGTGGGTCTATTCAACGCACCTAAGGGGAAATTTCCAAGGTGTAACATTCTTCCCCCCTTTTGGAACATTCGTCCTCGAATGTTAAATCATTAGGAATTCTAGAAAAATTTTGCCAGAGTTTCCCTTGTAATATGGAGTTACCATCCTATCACAACAACCCATAATATCATTGCCTCACAGGGCCACAACATAATAACAATATAAATTGGCCACACACGACCCATAGATGTATAAAGAAAGGCATACATACCTTTTCATCCTGATGTCTTATCATAGATTTCTTCGGGAATTTCGAAATAGATGCGGGTATGTGATTTCGATCTTCTTCTCGCTTCCCAAGTCATCTCTTCTCGGTGTTATTTAGCCACCGACCTTACTAAAGCTACTTCCTTGTTAAAGTTTCCGTACTTGCCTCGTCTATGGCAACGGTTTTCATTATAAGCTAACTTCTCTCGTCATTTCGGGAAAGCATCATTTATCGGGATGATCCACGTAATATTTTCAATACATTCGTGAAGCATCGAGATACGAAAAACTGGATGAACTGACTCCAAATCGGGAAGTAGATCTAATTCGTAAGCCACTTGGTCTACTTTGCGCACAATTTCATAGACTTATCTCCCCTTGCGCTAAAGCTCATAGCGCCATTCATTGGCGACACTTTCAAGGATACCCGGGCTTTCGCTCTGAAATTTTTCGTCTCGTTGATCCTTTCACCGCTCAATAATGATGTTAAAGTCTACATGGTTTGCGTATCTATCTTACTTGGTCTCGGTGGCGAAGTATAAATAATGGCAAGTTACATAATCGTTCTTGAGTGATTCGTGTGCATACACCCATACATATACCTGTATCCATATCCGTATACATATTCGTGTTCGTAGCCGTGTTTTCATCCATACTGCATCCACTTACATATTCATTTTCATAGCATTTCTATATCCATAACATTTTGTACCCGCATTCGTATCATATACATATCACATATATTACATATCCATAGTATTTACATAACGTAACCGACCACGAAGGTCCAGTGTCGTACATAGGAACTTACACATATAAAGTAGTAGGCATCTTTGGCATCGTTACTATCGTCGTTCATTACACCTATCTGTCACATCTTAGAGTCTATCGTTCCATCTCTATACTTAGGTCTCCTTACTCGCTTCCCCCGCAAGGGTTTTACTGTACCTTCTCCAATCCGTTTATTTCTGTCACTTACCTTTCTTCCATACAAAATTCAATTTCATAGCATCATCCTTCCCTGCTACCTTCCGCATTTCACGTTATTCTTTCTCCTATAATCGGCTTATAGTAATCGGCAAATGCACTTTTCCTAAAACCCGCCATTAACTTGTTCAAGGATCTGGGTCTCCCCGTACTACTAACACCTTTTATCACCTCATACTCTTTCACTCTTGTGTTGCCCTCGACATTAGCTTCAAAAACCAATCATAATCGTGTCGTATTTGTTGATGGTAGCCTTACTTTGTCGCTTATCATCATACGGTGAACTCGTAATCCATAACCACATTTCTCTCCCCGACTAATTCTCTTATACACTTTACTCGTTCGTCTTTAGTGGAGGATATTCGTAGGAGATGCGTCTTCCTTTTCTCATAGTACGACTATTTCTTAAGCGTACGTATTTTGTAAATTTCCTCTTCCTCTATATCCGTACTCGACTCCTCCATATTCTTTCCTTCTCAACTTATCTTATTGCCTTCCATTTATAATCGAGTCCGCTTATTCCTCAGTCCTGTGTGGAATCCTATCCTTAACTCAAGATTCGCTTATCTCCTTTAAAATACATCACCTTTATACACTCGCTTTTTCGATCACTCATTCCTAAATTCTTTCCTGCCTTCATGATAAATTGCCTACGGTTCCCGCAATTTCTTTTAGATTCCAAGGAAAATTTTGGCAGGGTTTCTCTTGTAACATAACAATCCCAAACCTACACATAGCCCAATGAAAACACATCGCATGCCATAATAAGGCATGTGACGGACACACATGAATACGAAACTCGGCAACATAAGATCACTTACCATCGAAGATATAAATAATGGAGCTTCTCATAAGTTGTTCTGCGCCGCACTTGGTCCAGATTACGTTATATACATATATATTCGTACACATTATTATATGACACACACGCCTCCAATCAACTTACTTGTAAATCACGATCACTAGCCATCACTAGGTCACTAGCAAATATTGTTGCCTCGGAATTGTTGAGGTTGGCTCGGATTTCTCGACCAACACAATCATCGCACCGGATAATATATGACAATGTAGGACCCGAATCGTCGGTACATATATACTATAAGAGATTAATGAAAATATACCTCGGGTCATATCGGAGGGATACTTAAGATCCGCCACCCAACTAATGCATAAGTATGACGGCGGGATCATTTCCGAACTATGTGCTCTCCTCCCCGCCCCCTACCTCGACTGCTTTGGTGTGAGAGCACTGCCCGTGAGGGCGTGATGACGAAGAACGGCCACGCATCCGGGTGAGGCCGAACGCACGCCTGCGCGCCTCGAATCGGCGCCTTCATAATATGACTCGACTGCCACGACGCGCAAGCATCCCGAAACTCGAGCGGCCCACGTCCCCGTAGGGGCTTCCTCGCATTGACCATATCGCGGTACGGGCGGATCTCATCCGCTTGGCGCAGACCAACTTGGGAATTGGGAACCCCCGAGACTGCAAAGCGACTGGAATCGGAGATCCATCACGTCTAGGTCCGATGAGCGTGGAGGAGTGCTGGTTGTCGGACCGAACCGAGTGCTCAGATGGAATTCGATTCTCGGAGCGCCACTAAACTCATGATCAAACTCGAAGAATTAACTCTTTTCTCCGACCCCCGTTACCGTGGCCCACATCCCGCCGGCCGAGTTCGAGCGCCACCATGTCAATGAAGAATGGCTGTCTCATCTCTTGGCCGAAGCATACGGAGGTGCGGGAGCAAATCTGGGGCTTCCCCCGATCCTCAAAGTGGGCGAGTACGCGAATCCGAGATGGGGCACGTCTTGGGGTTCGCCCTCCCCCATCCGTGATGGCTCCCATTTCGGCCCTCTCACACCCCATCGCCTTGCCCTTCGGGTCAGAAAGTAGCTCTTTTCTTTCATCAACTTTCTTGAAATCATAAACACGCCATTAGAGAGGGAAAATCTTATAAATGGCTACCGCACGCATCTCACGAGAAGAAAGATGGTCACTTTTCCTAAATACTTACGTAGCCTCTTGTTTATTAGCGTGCGCGCAACACACCATAAACAAGACTCTACTAGACACGGCTCGTAGACACTTCCTACGATCGAACTACTGCCGATACCACTCGTCACGACCGAACTACGGGCATGACGGGTATCCGGGGCTAACCACCGAACACCGCTCATGCTGTCACTTATCTGCTCTCATTCATACTATATGCTCATGATCATAGCTATCTATTAACATTTGAAACATATTTAGTTTTATAAACATAAGCCGCCGGCTATCAAAATAATATATACATGATATACGTGAGGCATTTAAGGACCGTACTCTACTCCACATCGCAAGATCTACGAGCCTCTCTTTACTCTGAGTACATAAGGACGGGGACGTACGTCACGACCCGAACTACGGGCCATCATGACGGGTATCCGGCTACCCACCGAACACGCTCATCGTCGTCACTTATCTGCTCTCACTCATACTATGTGCTCATAATCATATAAAACTATTATCATTTACAACATATTTACTTTTATAAACATAAGCCCTTCGGCTATCAAAATAATACATAGATACATACACCTACATATACAGACCATGGGACCATACTACCCACACATGCGTATCTACGAGCCTCTACTAGAGTACTAGACATATGGACGGGACAGGACCCCGTCGTGCCCAATCATGAATATACACAGATATGTACCAAAAGAATAATCAACGGCACCTCCAAAAAATGGAGTGCCTCTAATCACCGTTAGCTCCTATGAGTCCGGATCACCTCCCCGTCTACCCGTGGGCATGAAAACAACATCCGAAGAAAAGGACGCCGCACGAATATTGTACCGAGTATGTAAGGCATAAAACAATAGTAAAATGTTAATAAAATAGCGAGGCATCAATGAGGAGCAATCTGAATCGATCAATCAGAAGGAAGTAATACATGCTGGCTTACTTTCATACTCATCATCATATCATATATGCATAAGTGTATAAACGTATAAACTGCCCGACCATATAGGTGCGGTGTGATAGTCAATAACATTAGCAATAGCATCAGCCCGCGCTCCGGTGCCTCCCGCGTCCGGTATCATCTCATGCCGCCCACTGGTGTCCGCCATGCCATTTGGCCATGTGTATAGCCGCCCGCCTTAGCGGTGACCGCCCGCCAACTAGGCGCGGTGTAATATCATTATGTGCTCATCATACTATATCATGCCCATCATAGTATACTTATCATACACGCTTATCATAACGTGCGTATCACAACATACTTATAGCAATACATCATAGAGACTCATAGATGATCATACCCATCGGGGTGACGTAAGGTCGTGACCCCGATGTCATTATGAGCATTCATAAGTATTCATTTCACTTGAAGGAGCAAGCATAAGGTGAGTGTATAATGATCAACATCAATGAACTATGGATAGCTTCATTAGCTTAATGGCATCATATCATAGACTATAAAGCATCTCTAGACTTAGCTTGTCATTAACATTATCATAATCATAACATATCTCTTATCTCGTATGACTATTCGTGCCTCATGGCTCGTAGCATAACTTGAGAGAAGGACATTTGTAATGAAAGAGGAAATTCATGCCATATAGACTCATGCCTTAGAAGAAAGGATTAGCCTCACATACCTTTGTCGTTTAGCTATTCTATCGCTTGCTCGTTCTCCTTTAATGCGCTCGTTAATACCTTCAAGATAATTCGTATCGACATTAGTTATATAATCGGGAAAACATGTTCTCTAAAGCTATAGAAATTTGGGCAGCATCTCCTTTGTTTATACTACTTTCCGCCATATTCCATATCAACTCCCAACATTCATAACAATCATCACAATATCACTAACAACAATCGTCATTCATTTACATAATTCGCATTTCACAATTCTACTTCAATTCTCCATATTCATGACTAAAAGTCCATCATCATATTCTTCCATATCCAACACTTATTTCATGTTCTAAACGTCATTTATAACACATTCACAACATCAACATATTCGTTTCCATGATTCAATTCAACTACTACTCACTAATGGCACTTTTCACACAATTGATGACCCATTTCACATACTCCTCTACAATCCATGTGTCTTGAACTTATAATACTTCAAACAACATTTAAATATCATGAAACTTACCTTAGATGATGGAGGAATAAGCTTAGAATGGTGATTCACCCTAGCACCAAAACCCTACTTTATCTCTCTTGGGATTTCTTGATTTGTATGACTTTGGATGGGTTTCCTTCACTTGATTCTCTTGATTTCTTGTTGTTGATCCTTGATCTTCTTAGTGATTTCTCATGGATGAAGTGTTTGGAGTGTTCTAGAGCTTTCTTGAAGTGTGGGAGGTGAAGTGGGAAATGAAATGAAATGGAAAGGGTCCCTTATATAAAATGAGCTTCGGCCAGGCCGCTTTTACGGACCAACATACGGTCCGTATGTTTTATACGTCCGTATGTCTGCCTTAGATCCGGTCCAAGAAGTATGCTCTCATTTTGACTGAATCTACGCTTGGACATACGGTCCATACATTTTATACGCGGTATGTCGGCCGTAGGTTGTCCGGTTCTTCCGAGAATCGTTTTCGTCGACTCGTTTGATCTCCGATTCTTATGGAACCTTCTTAACACTTGTTCCTTACTTCAATACCATTCTAAGGGACGTTATAACTCTTCCTCAAAGGTTCATTAAGACATCATTAACTTAATACTCGTAATTCTTATCTGATGCCCAACATATGACTCGCTTCTCTTAACAACTTTCTTTCCTTAACCCGAATGTCTTTGGAAATCTTAATTAGGATCGTCAAATACTATTTCTTACTTGACCAAACCCCGTATACATCATACCCCTCGCTCGTCTATTCACTGTACGCTAACGGGAAATTTTTCGAGGTGTAACAAAAAGAAAGTACCATATCAAGGCAATATATAATGTTTTCGAACTTCGTCAAACTTGAGGGGTCTTACATCTATAACCTCATGTATGACCTTAATCCCTTCAAACTCATAAGGATTACTATGATGCATCCTAATGCCAAGGTACGGGTGTTACAGTCGTTGTCTTATGTTTGTGAATCCCCTCTTTCAACTGCGATAAGTAGGGATCTTTAAACTGTTTTCTTTCACTTCGGCTACTAAGGAGGATTCAGATTTGTTTTGAACAACAACTCTACCATCTTTGAGGTCTAATAGTTGAACTCCTACATTTCTTAAATGATGAAATTCTCTCACCATGATTCTCTTGTCTGCCTCAACATGAGCTACACTCATCATACTTGATTTCTTTCTTAGTTACTTCCTGAAAATACTCACAGTATTATTGTGCGCTAAGTCTTTGACCAGCAACCTAAAGATTGGATTCTCATGCAATGGCACCATAACCCTGACACATGACTTGGCATGATCTCATAGCTTTCCTGTGATCTCCTAATCGACAATAATTGAGTTGGACAAAAGTCGATCGATGATCATTCTACTCACTTCGTGTTTCTTGTGAACGCGAGGCACATTCTTTATGGAGGCTATATCATTTTTTCCTCATTACTGAATGAGATTCTTCATATCTCATGCTAACCCTTTGGGTTTTATACGTCCAACTGATCTTTACTGCGATTTACACATCTCTCCCTTAGACCAAAGGTTAAGGTCTTATACTTGCAGATTATTCTCTCTCATTAGGATCCAGCTAGATTTCCTTATCTTCTGCAATTTTTTGTACTTTATATCGCTAACGACTCATCTTTCAACTCACTTTTGAGCAATTTTTCTTACAAGGAAAAACTGAATTACTTAAATAAACTGGCATATTTTGTCTTAACGACTAACTTTATTCACACTGTCTGTCTTAGGGAGACCCTTTTTTAATATTTCTTAAAGAGTATTCTTCTGTAGTTTGCTCTCTTACTTCCTAACTGATTTTCTTTACTCACACTGTGTGTCTTAGAGAGACCCCGTTTTAATATTTCTTAAAGAGTATTCTTCTGTAGTTTGCTCTCTTACTTCCTCTGTCACTGTACTTTGGATTTAACTTAAATATTTTGGGTTCTAGGACGCATTCGGTGTATTCAAACTATTACCCACTCATTAGTATTAACCTGACTAAGGAAATCAAATCGTACCTCTACTAGCTTGCTGAAATTACAAACCACTGTATCTACTCAAAACTTACTTACAAACATGTGCTAGTGTCATGTTCTCTTGTTCTTCTCTGAATAACTAAAGTGAAGGATAAAGTTATTTCTAACTTCTTTCATCATCCGACCCTATTCTACGATCGTGTACTATCTTTTATGAACAATAGACATGGATCACACTAAGGGTAATTTCGTCTGTCTTGAACAAAAATTTGAAATACCTAACCCTGAACTCTATACGCTTCAACATCATCTTAGGTTATACACATCTGACGTACACACATAATCGCATAACCAAAGAAGGAACTGTCACATATTCTTATTTATTAATAATATTTCCTTCTTGTAGTAACTTACTAACATCGTCCGCTATGTTTCTGATCTGACTAAACTTAAAACTATTCCCATAAATTTAATATCATCTGCTTATGGTTCTTAAGTCGTACATCGTCTTTTTATTCATCTGCTTGGGTCGTACGAAAAAAATTATGCTTCTTCTGAAAAGTCATAACATGTTGTGTCGTGGGGTCTTAAACTAGAGTTATCATCATCTTACCTGTGGTGACATCTAGGGATGCCTGTGAGTCCTACCGGCCTGCTAAAGCATACAAAAAGCTCTGATAGAGGCCTATATTAGTAGACTTAGCTGCATTACACCCGTCTTGGGCTTGTGAATTACGGGGAGCTACTGAATTTGTGGACTAAGCCACATTACCTCTGGTACTCTGTCTCACTGATGGGTAGTCCCTCAAATAGTGATCCTATTAGCTACACCCAAAACATTTATCTATACCCAAATAACACACTCTTTGGCGTCTCTTACCACACTTATTGCACATAGCATTATGAAAAGATTTGTGGTCTACACTCACTTGTGACTGAAAGACTGGTTCTCTGAAACTCTTTTTTTGGCTTAACTAACCCTTATAATCATAGCTGGACCTCAGGAGTGGTGCACTGGTAGCAAATGGAGCAGGTTCTAATGACCTCCGATGGAAAAACATTCTTCCTCCACCTCCTTGACATCCTCAATGATTAAAGTTCCCTACAGACATAGCTCTTTTTCTGATTTATCTACCTTCCTCTTCCTGTAATTTCTATTCCTCTTTCTTAAGTACGTCGCTATTATTCGACTTTCACACCGATATACTACATCCCTTTCTCAGACAATAGGCACATTATTCGACCTTCAATATCATCTCGAGTCTCATTCGTTACTATCAGACACTTTAAGTCACTGCCCAGTGGGTAACCATCCTCACTTGGACCTTGAAGTCCCTACTCGTCGCTTGCGCATTTGACACATACAGAATTAGATAGGAAGAGAAGGTTACTTATTGCTCTAAGCGTCATGGCATGATCTAAAGTAGAAAGAAGTGAGACAATCCTGAATGTCTTTGTAGTTAACCATTTATATGTGTGGGCGTGCACACACATTTAAAGGAAACTCCACTACACATAGTTTCATAGACTCGCTAAGATACTTGAACCTAAGGCTCTGATACCAAGCTTTGTCACACCCCGAACTTGGGCCCGGACTTAACATGAACTCGGTGCCAAACTGCATGTGGCTGAGCAAACCACATGGCTTGTTGAATCAATATGGGACATGTACTTATGCGGAAGATAAGTTAAAACATGTATAGTCTGAATAAAACATGTGACATTATAATAATACTGAAAATATTGTTTAACACATAAGTGCGGAAAGTAGTCTGAAATATAGTTTTGTAGCCCACAAGGATAAGCATAACTAAATACTGAACATGACATGCTACCTAATATATGAAACCTCTAAGATGAGTCTGAAAATACTGAGTTGTTACTAGGACAAGGCCCCCAACATACCTGACTATCTGACATAACATGACAACTGAAAAATAAATGATAACACCTTGAAGTAAGTATTGCTCACCAACTAGCTGATACAGTAGAGTCCCAGTGAGTCGATCTGTCATCCTGAAAATCAACACTTACATCATGAAATGCAGGCACCGGGCTAAAAGGACGTAAGTACACTGGAATTGTACTCGTATGTAAAGCAATAGATAGAAAGAACTGTAAGTGGGGTGCTCGAAGGATGGACAGCCCAAATCAATAGCATGGATACATAAAGTAATTCGAAATTAAAACTGTAGCCGTAAGCTGTAAACTGTATTGTAAAGCTGTAACTATAACTGAAACCTGGACATGACTATAATCTGCATGATCAAGCTATAAACTAAGTAATATATTTTAGTATGTATATCTATGGGAGAGCCTTAGTAAAATTGACATGTAACCACAACATGAGCACGTGGCGTCTGATCTCTGTCGATCAACTAAGCTATCTGATGCCTTGCCGAGGTATGAAACATGAAGATGTCATAAGTGGATCCATAAAATAACCGGCAATGAGTAATATGAAGGAGCCGTCCTAACTAGGCGGAGCAATCATTGTCCTACACTGGAAATAACCCTCAATAGTTCATAACATGTATACATAATATATTTTTCATGAGATTCATGGAATATAGCAATAGTATTTTATATACCTTTTCATGTTACATGCTTGAAAACTCATGGAAATCAAGGTACGAGTATTCATGGATTACGTAATGAGTCAATGATGCTCAGAATGATAAACATGAACAAAATATGAAGTTTCGTTATTTAAACTATATGAACATTTAAGCTTTTCATGAAACTAGGGCACAATTCTCATAAGGATGAGAAATTTGTGGAAATATGAACGAGCGTGGTTTGGGAACAACAACAACTTTCCTACACATAGATAGAACCCCTACATACCTGTGAATGCTCCAATCCAATGAACTAGTTTGCTTCTCTAACGAAGAACACTCAAAACCCTAGCTTGAATCACTTGAGAAAGATTACCTTGGAAATCCTATGTTTTCGTTTATGAATCATGTATTTAGTACTACAATTAATTAAGAATCATAAAGATTTTCTTACCTTCATAACTCTTCACCATGTTTTTGACTTCATCAAGAAGGTTCCTATTATAATGTTCAGGTTCAGTGGTTCCCTTTTAAGGGCTCCCAACCAGGTCAAAGATTCGGTCAGCTTCCTTAATCTTTTCCTTAACCAAATTGATATTCTTTTCCAACCTATTGATCTTTTCCTAGAACGAGTCTTCAGTCTCTCCCTCACTGACTAGTGGCACTCTGGCTATCTTAAGGATCCTTGGTAGCAAAGAAACCTTTTGTAAAAATAAAAGGGTTAGGCGTTTGGATGTATTAGGAATGGGGTATGTTTTTGGTAATTTCGGGTAATATGGAGTATTTACTTTATGTATATGCCTAAGGGGTTTTATGGTGGTAGCTGGAGTGGTGGATTAATTATGTTCAGAAAGAACTCATGAAAGCACACACTTACATAATCACATAAGCAAATAAGGCAACTAAATCACGTAAAAGATGTAATCCGAAATATGATTGTGACAATTGTAAATCGATCCATTGCCTCTATAATAAAAATTTCATATATAGTAATGTTCCCCTGAGGGTTAGAAAAGATGATTAGCAAAAAAAGGGCTATAATAATGTTGAAAAGTAAATCAGTTGCAGCTTTCACAAGGGGCGGAGGATGGTCCCTCACCGGTTCGAGCCCTTTTGGCTCTTCGGGGGCGGTCTGAATCCGGAGATGAGTCGACATCAACAAAAATCCTACCAAGCAACCCTCCTCTTTCAAACCTAATGGTGCAACCTCAAGCACTTGTTCCTTCAATTTTTTGTCGAGATCTTCCAGGTATTCAGTGGCAATCCCAAACACCTAAGTCAAGTTTGCTATGGTTGCACTGTCAGACTCTTTTTTTTTTTCAAAGTACTTTTCATCTCTATTATCAGCTCACCTTTGGATTAAGCTCATTCTAGTCATGACTTTAGAATCCTTATCTCGAACACAATGGTAAAGGTTGGACCCCGAAATGAGGGTACCTTGTAAGTGCACCCTCAGCCAATCCTTGTAATCTTCGTCACATCCAGCGTGCAACCTATCTTGGGTGATGGTCTCGGGACCCCATATAAGGCGGCTATTCCACTCTCGAATGATCTACCCTACATTCTCAACCCTATCTTCCTCATAGTCAACCACATATCTACCCATGTTCCAAACTTGGGGTATCTCTTGCCTTCTCCAAAATTGTCTTAAGACTCTAGCTAGCCCATAAGGGAAGATTCCTCGAATTGCCATGAGTGGAAATAAAGGACATTTTCTACCTCTAACAACAACACTTTTGGAGATGAAATATTGAAACATCCATTGAATGTTTTCTTCTCTTAACCTTGAAAAGATGAAAGCCCACCCCTCTTTGGTTTTCTTTTACCAAGATTGTGTATTGGGTCGCAAGGTCATCTTTCCTGTCCTAGTTGGTTAGCATTTACATATAATATACGACGTGGTGGGCAAACAAAACAAAAAAAAAAAAAAGAGATGAAATTTTTATTAATTAAATAAAACTTTTCCAATTAACTTATCTTATACAAAAAATTGATGATGAAATATGAAAACAATAAAAAATAAATAGAGTAATGTAATTTTGATTTTACACAAATGTTTGATGATCCGCCATTGGAGTAGCAAATTACACCCTTCTAAATACCTATGATGGTGTCAGCATTGGCCTAAAGCTTGGTACATATCGGTAAGGATGACGGGAGTTAAGTCGAAGTATTTGGTTACTTCATTCCGTGGTGATGCTGTAAAAGATAACATGGGCAACTGTATCAATGGCTTAGTGTGGACTGGGGGAAAGACCATGGTTCCTAATCAGCATAAAGCAAAGGCTAACGGTTGTGTCTCTTCGCATGTTTTGTAGGTTTGGAATTCTGTGTCGTGGTTGATGTATCCTTCTCTAGTTCCAAAGCGGATATGTAGATTGTTGACACCTAATTTTTGACCTCCCATATTTTATTTTAATTGTTCAGAGTCCTTGAATGTCAAACGGAGTAAAATATGTATTTTTTCACAAATCAAAATGATTTTATAATACTAGAAGTCATTTAGAAATTAATTTACATATTTTTCTTGCAACAATTAAGAGGCATTTGATAAATTTAACCAAGAGAATAATTTAAAACAATTGTTTATTTAATTGTTAAAATTATCTGAAATCAATTAGCAACTATTTTAGTCCGTTTAATTCAACAAATATGATTAATTAAATTAATTAATCATTTTACCCTCAACTGTCAAAAAATTTCATATGCATTTGCACAATTTATTAGAATTAATCATAATTAATTAATTGTTTAATTTTGGTTAAATTCCATAAACTGTTTGTTGCATGGCTAATACTGGCTATTATTGAAATAATCAATTGATAGTTAATTCTGGGCTTAATTGAAATAGCCAAATTCATTGGTACAAATAAATTTAGGACATTGTTGCAAATTAGCCTTTAATTATTTGATTAGTTTGATTCCGACCTTAATTGAAATAGCCATACTCATTAATTTAAATCAATTAAAGTCATTATTGCAAAATTGGTTTTAATTGGTCAATTGGGTCTGGTGTAGCCCTAATTAAAATGACTTATCCCATGGGTTAAGGTCCATTAAGGCTATGTTTGCAATTTGAGTCTATTTGCATAATTAGCCATGCTTGTTCAATTTGTTTAATTGGTTATTTAATCATGTTTGACCATAATTAGAGATTTACATTAATTGAATCACTTAATTGTGGCTATTTATTTAACTAAGATTGAGTCCTCTACGTATATATACACGTATATACACTTGATATAAACATATAACGTATATACACGGATATACACATGTATATGCGTATATCATATATGTGTATATCACGTGTATATACATGTATAATGGCCCGCCCCCTTTTCTCTTAAATCAGCCGAGTCCAGGCCGAAAAGGACCGGACCCGGCACAAGTTGAGATCTAAAAGGGGTAATACCCCCATTCTCTTTTCATTTGAAAAAAAAAAAAAAAAGAACCATTCCTGCCTTTCCCCTCACAAACCCTAGCCTCCCTTCAACTCATTTCTTTTTCTTTCGCCTTCTTTGCCAGAAATGGCAATGGCGCGGGCCCTTAACGTTGGATGTTGACTCGGCATGGCTGAGAATGGAAATAGCATTAATTGCTCTACTCTTTTTCTACTTTTTCTGCATTTTACAACTAGCATGATTGAGTTCCTTAATGGTTTTTGTTTGTACTCGTTTTTGAATCTACAATTCCTATTGGTTCATGATGAACCATGCGGATTGACCTAGTACTAGGTCAAATCCGACCTTTGCATCTCAGCAGTTAGATGTGGTTTGAGAGAAGCAATTTCAGGAAATTGCTATGCTCCCACATCGGCTGTGGATTAGGGTTTGAGAATTGGGGGTTCTATATAAAGAACCCCATTCTCCATATTTTCGACAACTTTTGAGCATATTGAAATACCACTATACTAAAAAAATGGCTAAATTACCTAGGGTTTCTAATTTTGAGACCTTTAACTATTCGCCTGAGTTAAATTTTAAAAGTTTTTAATTACGTTTCCTGTTTTGATTGTGGCTGATTTCTTGGTTTGAGTAGCTTTTCGTACTGTTTTAGTGTTAGTTTTATGTGCCTAGTTTAAATTGATTATGTGATTAGTATGTTTCTTATTTTGCCTTGGTTAGATAGATGATTCAGTGTATGCTAGTTTATAATTTTGTTGTTTAGTTGTCACGACCCAACCCCGTAGGCCGTGACTAGTGCCCGAGCTGGGCACCCAAACATATTCCTTAATCAGAATCGCATACAGATAGCTTATACGTATACAAATATCAGACGCTGTCTCAAGCTGACGCAAACACAAACATATATATCAGAAGCCAGCAAGGCTATCATATGGCGCAACGTCCCAAAATATATATACAAACGCAAGCCGACAAGGCTGTCACGGCGAATGGGACCGCCCACAACATATACCATACGAACACAACCCAAACAGAAATATTCACAACCCACATACATGTCTACAGACCTCTAAACAGAACGACAGAGTCATATGACGGGACAGGGCCCCGCCGTGCCCCTGAATGAACAAATACATATGCAACGGAAGAATATATACCAAAATATAGGCTCCAGAACAAAGGGAGCACTCCAATCGGCGAACAGTGTGTCCTAGGGCTTGGCGGATCACCGATATGGACGTCGTACTGCGGGCATGAAACGCGACCCCGAAGAAAGGGGTCGGACGAATATGTCTCGAGTATGCAATGCAAGAAATACAGCAAACAGAATCATAATTGAAACAGAAGTACAGAAAATAAGCATAATATCCAGAATACCAAAACGTTTACTTTTAAAACACAAATGATGCATAGGGCTCAGGAAATATAGTCGCCCGCCCGTCATTGGCGCCATAACACAGAATAACACCAGAAGGTTTCATATCTCCGTAACCCGACATATCTCCATAACACATCATAACGCCATAATCACAGCATAACACCAAATACATAGGGTCCCCGGCCCTCTAGTGAGGGACTCGGTGAACCATAACACAGCATAACACCGGAATATAATATAGTGTGCACGACGACATAACCGGCCCGGGACTCGGCGAAAGATACAACAGAATGCACGAGCAGAGTCGTGAGTAACTATATGCATAAAAATCATTATTACAGACTCAATACATAAGTACGTAATCGACACTCGGGAACGGGGGATAGTTATACCCAATTCTGTCACAAAGTTACTAGAACTATACAAAGGAAAGTCGCAGGACTCACGGACGAGCATCAACCCGATCCGAGCCCGCCTATGAAGGACATAATAATTATACGCTACAGAATCTCCTACGAGCATATCGAGGCGATCCGGTTACACATCTACGAAAGTTACGGCCATTTTTAAACGTAGAACTCTTTAAAGACAAAATCCTTATGCAATATTTGAAATCCAATATTACCAAAGACATAGGAACCATAATACTATTACATTAAGAAGGCCGACATTAAGAGGTAAATAAGAATCATAGACATGCTCGGATCGTAAGAGTGGAGTTTCCTCGAGGCTCGTGTCATAGCCTATTTACAACTAAGACATGCCAAAAGAAAGAAGGGTTAGGCTTTACATACCTCGTCCGCTCTCAAGGCTAATCCAATCCTAAGTCTCGGACTCCCCAAGATCTACACAACATCATTAAATACCAACGTTAACTATAGGCATTTAGGAGTTCATTTCCAAACTAACACTTAATTCTACGAAAATTTGGGCAGCATTTCCCCTATAAATACAACAACCCCGAGAATTCAACTCGGCCAAATTCATCAACAACAACACCAACAACCAAACTAGCAACATCAATAATCAATTCAAAATGCATTCTAACATTAAATACTCTTTTCTACATAATTCGACAACATTCCATTATATTCAATTCAACGGCTTACATTCAAACCAACATCAACGCTCATACATTCAAATACTAGTCCGAACCCATACCAACAATATTCAAGAACATTTTAAACAATTCACACAATATTTCAAACATCCCAAACAACACTCCCTCTCACCCGAAACCACCCCAAAACCCGAGAACATCAACAACAACACATCCTTCTCCCAAATTCATGAATTACACCAACAATCCACACTTTAACAATGTCATTCTAATAAATATAAAAACTACATTAGAAACGCATTAACTTCCAAATCAGCCCGCAACAATTACAACATCAACTTGAATCATTAAACTCTCATTTTGATCATAAAATCCATAACGACGACAACCGAAATACTAAATAGAATTAATTCATTCTTAACCACACAAGGGTGGCCATATTCGGCCACCACCCCAACCTACCAAATTCATGATTTTCATTCATTTCAACACACTACAACAACCAAACATGCTAAATAAAATTAATTCCTCACTCCTACACAACACACACTTACACGGCTATAACCCATTCACACGGCCCAACTTCAACATGCAATATTTCATGAATTTCATCCATTTTAACATACTACAATATACACAAGCCATCCATAACATATAAAAACAAGGTTAAACCTTACATTTTCCCTTCAACCTCACAACTTAGTTAGGGTTTGCAAACGACAAAACGAACGGTTTAACGACTCCAATAACTATCCCACGTTGAAGAGGACCCTTCAATGGTTGGAATTGCTAGAAGAAATTATTTTTTTGATGGCTATTTTTGGACCTTGATTTTCCTTGTTCATGGCCGAATGGCCTCTTTGTTCTTTCTCCAAGTTTCTTGATTTTTCTAAGTGTAGAAGATGATGAATTATGAGGACTTAGTCATCTTTTTAATACATATAATAGGCTTCCATGTGGCCATGGCCCACACCCCATGTGGCCGGCCACATGCCCCTCTTTTTTCTTTTTCTTTTTTTCATTTGCATGAACTAATTACTTTCCAAAAATAACTTTTGACCCCAAATTTCCTTAATACTCCATGCCACAAAATCATAAGCAACTCATGTCTTAAAACAAAATCGTAGTTAAAGTCTCGACTTCGTGTCCCGGAATAGTCTTGTCCCTAACTTATCATGGTTAACCCGGATTGTTCCAATGTGCAAAATACGGGTATAACATTAGTCAAATATTGTTGGTCTTAAATCTTGTTGTTAGTCCATATTAGTATATGTTAGTCTATTATCCTACTTTAAGTATGTGGTATAGTTATGCCCTATTAATTAGTTCATTGCTTCAAAATTGATTATATAAGCTACTAATGGTACTGTTAGCTTAGATTAAGTTTATATATGTTTAAGTACTGGCCATGTTATGGGTTATGTGTTCTTATTTGATAGACTTAATCATGTTCAAAAACATTCAATCACTATTTATGTGTTGCTAGTTGGCCTAAAGCTCTATTTGTTAAGATTCAGCATGTTGACTAGTTAATTTGATGGATATTGTGCCTACTGTAGCTCTTGCTAGTATATTTATTGGCTCAGATCCTGTGTAGTTCTCTTTGTTATTTGCTTATGAGTCAATTCCTATCATGTTAAAATATAGTAGCAAGAGTTCTTAAACCATGTTCCTATTAAACTCCCTCTGTGGTTATCAAACTGCCTAGTACAACTGTGTTTCCATGCCTATAATTAAATTAGTATGCATCTGTTGATAACTCATGTGGTTGGACTTCATGCTAGTTTAAAGTGCTCTGAGACATCTTGTGGCTAGTATAAGGTCTGTGTGGCAAATGAGTTGGTCTGACTTGCTTCATGTCTGAATTTGAACTTAAAGCATGACTTTGTTAAACTAGTAATGGTGTAGTAGCTTAGGATGTATGTGATTATGTATTCTTAATAGTGTTGGTTTAAAAAATAAAGGTTGAATCACATTGACTAGGTCTTCGAATTAAAATCATGCTGCAAATGATCAATCACATGTTTTTTCAAGTAATCTGTTTACAGACTCTAGTATTGTGTATGGTTAATGAAGTTTAAACCAATTGATGGAAATTCTGTATGATCTAAATATGTGCTTGTAGTTGTTTGAATGAGGTTGACATGCCTATAATGACTAGTTGATATCTCTTTAAGGTTCATAATAGGTTTGGTTATACTGCATGCTTGTTTGCATTACTTGCTTATATTATTTCCAAGGATTTGAACCTATCATTGCATGTGATTTTTGTCTCATTTTCATCAGTATTAAAGTGCATATCCATGTCTACATCATTAGTGTATCCATTTATAGCCTAATATGATCTTTTGAGGGTTATGCATAACTTGAAACTGATACCGAGGAACTGACATCATTAGCAATATGTTTGTGTGTCTTACTTGACGAAAATGGCATGTCAAATGTGCATACTCTGTTCAAATGTTAACCTGCTTTGTTATCTGATGCATGATGAACATTTTAAAATGCTAAATGATCTTGCTATATGCATCTATTCTAGAATGTTGGTATTAGTCTTAGGATGTCATGTTACACCTCGTAAATTTTTGTGCCATTTGTGTCATGAGTAAACTAACGTAGGTCCAGAGAGGCTATCATACCCCTATAAGGTTAAGGAAGACTTTTAACAAGTGTTAAACAAGTATTTAAAAGTTCTGAGATCAAGCGAATCGAATAAATTAAGTTTGTCGAAACTTCAAAAAAAACAGGTAGAATTCTGGACAGGATTTTTGGTCCAACTTGAGGGATGTATATCTCCTAGAATATGAGGAGTTATGGAATGCTTAACTTATGAAAATTGAAATTCAGGAAGTTATCTTTCTGACGCCTGACTATGGTACAACTACCTAATAAAGGGAGATCACAAAACAGTGTGAGCTGGGCAAATGAAAGAGTGGGTCGTGGAAAATAGATGCGATAGTACATCAATTACGATAGTGTTAAAAGAAAGAGATCATTAAAGAAGGACTGATAGCTCAGATCGAGTATAAAGAGCTTTATTAAAAGGAAAAAGTAAAGTGATAAGCCAAGTAAAGCGTGTGGTGAAAGGAAATTTTGGTGTTATATTAACTGGAAAATAAAATACCGTAAAGATCGATTCAGTCGCTATAGAAAAGCAAGGGATACAATATTACCAGTTTCTGAGGTTGTCCTTAATAAAAGAAGGATAAGTTAAACTCTAAGAGGATTAAGGCATGGAATATCTGTAAAGCGTAAGAAGGATACATAAATGTCAAACGAATAAGAGTTTCAACCATACGAAAAAAGATAGAAGCATGTGGTAAGTACTGGGTACACGAACATATAAAAGTATAACCAACAAAGGTTGAAGAGACAGTGAGGATGATAAAGTATGAAAGACTAGTAGACAAATTGTTGATAAGGAAAAGGGATGACAGTCAGTGCGAATATGACTTCTAGCCACAGGAAGAAGAAGAATAATATCCAAGAATCGATCGAGCAAGAAATTCAACAAACACGAGTCCATAGGTACGTAAAGATTATGAGCTAGTAGTTGTACGAGGAAGAACTGCATATGTATTAAGAAGAAACCATATTATTGCTTATATAAAGAAACCAAGGAATCCAATAAAGATTAGTCATCAGAAATTGAGGCGCTCCCTAGTGTAAAGGATCATCGAATACTATTATAGTAAAACTAGGAATGTCAGAGATTCAGTGTGAGAAAGCCCGAAAGGGGTAAGGAAAATACCAGCTAGTTGGACAACTCGGTCAGTGCCAATACAACCTAATGGTATGCAGGCAAGAAATGATGTAACATTTCCCCAGAAGAACTCCAAACAGAGACACCAAAGACCCTCAGGTACATAATGCTTCCTTGAGGGATTTCTTGGTCGTACATGGCCAGTATGGATACTGATGTTGTAGCCCTGTGAGGCAATTGTATATTTTGGGTTGCCGCGACAAGATGGTAGTGGTATAATTACAGGAGAAACTCTGGCAAAATTTTCATAGAAACTCCTAAGGGCTTAACATTCGAGGACGAATGTTTTTTAGGGGGGGAGGGGGGGAATGTTACACCCCGTAGTTCTGTGCTTTGAGATTTATAAGTGTCGGTTGCTATAAGTAGGGAGTCTGGAGTTGCCTTCAAGGATATATATGACTATATGCGTTTATCATGTGGTTGTGAAGGTTTTAACTCACATAATGAGCTATGGGAAGATTGGAGAGCAAGTAAATTAAGGAAACTAAGTTCGTAGGAACTTTGGAGAAAATATGAAGGGCAATTTTGGTCCGATTTGGAGGAAGAATATCTTTTAGTTTATGAGAAGTTTTGAGGATGAAGTTCGGGAAGTCTAGTTTCCAACGCAACAAACTGTGCATCGATCGAACATCGGAATCGAACGTTATGAGAATTTTAAGATGGGCTGTCAGAGCAGGGAATTAACGTTCGCGCGCGAACGCGCCACAACGCAGCGCGATCGCGCTGAGCAAATTTTAAGTCGGTCCAGGCAGACCCTGGAACCTTATAAAAGGGGGATTACCCCCTCATTTCCTCATCTAAACACCCCAAGGACTCCCAAATTTCTGGAAAATTCTCCCCAACTTTCAACACCAAATTTTAAGCCCAAATCAAGTATAATCCCCGGATTCCGGTCCGGACAGCGTATAGTTGCAATTATAATATCATATTGCAAGGGATTTTGGCTTGAATCCAAGGTGGATACTAAAGATATCGCGGGTCTAGCGGCAGTAAGGTATGAATTCTTCCTTATTGGTAATGATTTAAGTTAATTACGGAGATAGAATTATTAAATGGTCGTATAATAATTTTGATGGTGGAAATATTGGATAAACATCGTGTGGGATGTTTTATGGAATACTTTGGTATTGATAATGTTGTTGTTGATGTTGGTGTGGTTGTTGTTGTTGTTGGTTGCTGAATCGTGATTTCGGGCTAGGCATATAAACAGGGGAGATGCTGCCCGAATTTTGGTAGAATTCTAAAGGATTTTAATTTAAAGACTTGAGATAGGCACATGACTATAAGTCTAACCATATTATAACTTCTCTTGAATGTAGAATTACTAGCTCGGGAGATAAAGCGTTAAGTGGTAGGAAATCAATCATGTATGTAAGGCTAGTCCCTTTCTTTCTAAAGGCATGATTCCTCTGTTATGATTCCATACATGTCTTCCATAACATTCTTATTCCCGAATAGCAAGAAGTTCCTGGTTCTCAAGGTTTTTTTATGATGTTAAAGACAAGATGTTTTCTACGATGACCATGATGACAATAGTGACTCCTTTCTTGTGAACTCATACATGTTTTCCATGATATCCCTATTTCCACAAGCTAGAGATTCATGATTCTTAAAGTTTCTTATGACGTTAAAGATGATTATGTTTTCATGATAATAATGATAATGATAATGATGATGACTTTGTTTCTAGAAGTTTCAAATTTTATGATTTTAATGTTAAGATGAGATTATTGAGCTTATTTCATGATTTCCTTGATTTTACTCATTGTTGTTGATCTCACCTCATGATAATTGTTCCTTCGGGGTGAGATATAGTGATGATGATTGTTCCATAATATAAATCGGAGGCTACCGACCTTACGTCACTCCGATAGAGTCGTAGCTTTTATTTCGGCTCTCATGCATGCTACTTATATTATATATGTATATGCTATATATATGTATATAGGGGATATGGGGAAAGGTGAGGTGTTATATACGCATAACCCCCTGATCAGTTGGTATATTATGATATCGTCCCGGACACGAGATATATGGATAAATGGATCGGGCCTTTTGTTCCGTGGCAATATATATATATATATATATATATATATATATAATGGTGATATGATATATGGATCGAAATTGCCGCATGTTCCGCGAAAAATAAAATATTTATGGATCGGGCTGCACGTTTCATAGCACTATTATTTATATATATATATGAGGAATTTTTTTTTTTAAAGAAAGCTAAGCATGCATGGTATCTGCTTTATGAGGCAATCAGACGTACAGGTTATCTTTATCTCATGTTATGTTCTATATTTCTTATTTTGTTGTTATTCATGCCTTAAATACTCGCATACATTATTTGGACTGACATCCTTTCTTGTGGACGCTGCGTTCATGCCCGCAGGTAGGCAGGTACACGGATTTGACCGTAGGTGATTTATCAATGGATTTTCAGGAGCACTCCACTTCCTTCGGAGCTGCAGTCTATTGGTATTGGTCCTTATGGTCACTTGTATTCTATGTAGAGGCTCGTAGACATGTGTGTATAGTTAGACATTTCATAAACCTACCAGTCCATACCATTGTATAACATTTTAGTAGCCTTGTCGGCTGGTGATGGTGGACATAACTGTTGAAGATTATATAGAGATGTGTCGTTACATTGTGATATATGTCCTTACAGATTATGACATCCAGGAGCTATCTTTGCGGTCCACCCAGAAATATTTATGAGATGTATGTTTAGAGGTGCTCAGTGTGTTAGCTCCGAGTGCCCGTCATGGCCCTCTGGTTGGGTCGTGACATATTTCCTTTAGCCTAGCCACTTGGTCAGTAAGACAGATATTGTTATGCCCCGCACTTTGCACGTTCGAATATTTTGAGATGGTTGCGATAAGCTAAACACAAGTGTTATAAATCGTATTTTGAATAGTTAGACACCTTGGGATTTTGAGACAAGTTAAGGACAACGTAATGTGTTGATCTGGTTTGACATATAAGTTGGTTATGAAAATTTTGGATGTGGAAATATGAGGAAAAGCTAGGGGTAAAATGGGAAATTCACAAAGTGACTCAAGGAAATATTGTGAAAGGCCAAGGGCAAAATTGGAATTGGCAAAATATTTATTCATGGAAAAACAAAGAAGAAAGGAGAAAGAATATGGAAAATTAGGGGGCATGTGCCATGCACATGGGTGTGGGCCATGTCCCAAGTCATCTTTTAATATATGGCACATGGATGAAAATTCATCACATGGCCATTTGGAAAATTCAAGAGAGTAGGAGAAAGAAAGAAAAAGAAAGAAGATGAAAAAAAAAAAAAACAAGCAAGCATTCGGCCAAGGTGGGGGGATTTTCCCCCCATGAAATCTTGTTCCCAAAATTATTTTCTTGTTGTATTCCCACTAATTCAAGGGTCCTCTCCAACGTGGTATAATTGTTTCGGAAGATAAGCCGTTCGTTTCGTCGTTTTCGCATTTGGGTCAAGTAAAGAAGTTGAAGGAAAGAGGTAAGATTCAATCCCTTTTTATATGTTATGAAGGATTCATTTATGTTGTAGTATGTAGAAATGGTTAGAAATCATGAAAATATGGAAGTTTGTATGGTGGTTGTATGTGTGTGAAGGTGGTCGTGTGTTTGTGGATATTGTATAGCCAAGATGAGTTAATTTTATGTAATATTCTAGTTGTGGTTATTGTGGATTTTATATTGGAAGTGAAAGTTGAATGAATTTGGTTGAAGTTGGAATATGGCATAGGGCCGTGTGGTGCATGGTGTTGAAATAAAAATAAATTTATTTTGTTTAGTATGTTAGTTGTGTTGTTGGTGATGAATTGGTAAGTAGGAATTGTGTTGAGATGTTTTTGTTGCATATGTATGGATTTTGGATGGAATATGGAAATTGATGAAATTGTTGAGTATTGGATATATGGCTTGGAATGTTCTTGGTTTATGTTTGAATGATCCTAAATTAGTAGGTGAATATGAAAATATTGATATTGATCTATGAGTACAAAGTTGGATTTGGAGTTGTTGCATTATTTGGAAAATAAGACTATTTGCGCTAGAAATGCGTTTCTAGTCGATTGTTAATGTTATATATATTGTCGTTGGTATGGTTGTTGTTTTGGCCGAGTTTGAATCTCGGGGATGATGTATATATAGGGGAGATGCTGCCCAAATTTTTATAGACAAGTATTGGTTAAGATTGAAATTTTAAGTCTTATGAATAGCCAATTGGTAAATATGACCATTTGCAGGTTTTGGATGAAACGGACTTAAGTTTTGGCGAGCGTAAAGGGCAAGAAAGGTATGTAAAGCTCTCCCATTCCTTCTCTTGGCATGTCTTAGATGTACTAGGCTCGAAGTTGGACCTTGGGGCAACTCTACTCTTCGGAATCTACGTCTAGAAACGCCTTTTCATTCAATGAAATTGAATTAAATACTTCATGTTTTGTTGGCAAAATAAGCTTAAACATCAGAATCGTCACAAATAAAACCGGAGTACTTTGAGACCTTCATAAGTGGCTCCATCAAGCCTAATGTTCATAATTTTACGTACGTCACCTTCACTTGACCCGAGGTGGGCCCCCAATCTCCTAGATTTTTCCACGTTGACTTAATTGATTTATTTTAAGCGTTATACAAGTATGACTTATGACTAAGTTCTGATTATTAAAAGGATGATTGTCTTGACTATTCCCTTGAGTTCTATGATCTATTTTGCCATGTACAAATAATCCCAAAGGTTTTGTCTTTGACCTAATTCGTTGTAACTCCGGAAGATATGATCTATGGCTATGGTCCGATTTCCTTTAAATGATCTATCGTCGGATGGTTCTTTCGAGTCTTGGCAAACATTGTATGTTTTATATTGCATATGGTTTCTCACCACTCGCCGTGCAAGCTTAATACGTCTTTCACCGAGTCCCGGCCGGTACGCATTCGTGCAACTTCTCGCATTGTTCACCGAGTCCCTCACTGTAGGCCGGGTACGCTTTACATGTATATATATGATGATTATGATGATGGAGATGGCGGCCGGATGGCATACCGAGTCCCTTGCTAGCGGGCGGGTACGTTATTCACCGAGTCCCTCAATCAGAGGGCGGGTACGGTATGTATATGTGTATATCTCGCATGCATACATGATTATGTTATGATTTACTCACCGAGTCCCTCACTAGAGGGCCGGTATGGCATATATGTACGAATACGATGATACGGTTATGATATGATTTTATCTACCGGTATGTGTATATGTATAACTAATGTTTTCCAAAAAGGCAAGGCTTATGATTTTTCCGTCTCCTTGTTTCGGGGTATGATCCCGCTTATTATATTTCATGCTTTACATACTCGGTACATATTCCATCGACCCCTTTCTTCGGGGGCTGCGTTTCATGCCGCGCAGGTACATCCAGATGAGTTGAGGATATTAGCAGAAGATGTTCCAGCGGGATTGGCGAGCTCCATTTTCTCCGGAGTGCTGCCGGGTCTGAGCATTATGATATGGATACATGTTCCGAGTTAGAGACTTTGCAGACAGTGTTGTGGGTATTAGATGTCGGTTATGTAAATGGCTATGTAAGCCGGTATATTATCATGCGTTGCGTTATAAGTTTCATATGTTGCAAGATTTTATTTGATTTGAGGAAAAGCAAGAAAGCATATTATTCTTCGATAAATTTTTGTTATGTATATTTGTGTCATGATTTGAGAGCCAGCGTGAGTATGACTATTATGTGAGTCCGCGGGTTCGCTCGGCCCTAAATAAGGGTCGGGTGCCCATCACGCCCTAACGGAAATTAGGGTGTGACAGATATGCCTGGCCTACGGGTCAGTGAGACATTTTCTTTTGCCTGGCGACTTGGTCAGTGAGACAGACATGCCTGGCCTACGGGTCAGTGAGACGGATTGCTTGGCCTACGGGTCAGTGAGACAGATTGCCTGGCCGATGGGTTAGTGAGACAGAATGCCTGGCCAACGAGTCAGTGAGATTTTACAGTTCCTTGGCCACTTGGTCAGTGAGATATATAATAGTATTATACTGCATTTCATATGAGACAGGTCAGGTGAGATATTCAGGGCATCCTTTGGCTTCCAGATTGTATTGCCTTCGATTTCAGTTATCGTTTCCCTTACATACTCGGTATATTGTTTCGTACTGACGTCCCTTTTGCTGGGGGCGCTGTATTCATGCCTGCAGGTACAGATCGACAGATTGATAGACCTCCCCAGTAGGTAGAATCGGATATCAGGTAATTGGTGAGCTCCCTTTTTGTTCGGAGTTGCCAGGTCCTTGGAGTTTTTTTTTTATTATTATTATTACAGATTAGATGGTACAGTCACACATTCCTTAGAGGCTTATAGACGGCTCCTGTAAATAGTGTGTCTGTGTGATAGCCTTGTCGGCTTGTATATGTCCACTTGGATACTGTTGGCTTTGTACGATCATAGCAGCCTCGTCGGCTTGCTCATTTATGTCTATGTATTTTGGGATGTGTGAGTGTTACACCTCAGAATTTTGGGCTGTTGGGCGGTGAATAGACTAACGTAAGTTAAGGTGTATATGATGTCCCTACAAGTGAGAAGGGATACTTAATGATTCTAATTAAGATTCCAAAGACATTGAGGAGAGAGAAGAAAACTTGTTGGAGAAAGTTAAGGTAGAGAATATCTTACCCCGAATACAACGTACCAGCAGGTATTCCTGGTGATTTACGGGGTTAGAAGTTGAACAAATTGAATCAACGCAATCTAAACGGATTCAGGAAATTTTACAGACACCAGTCAGTGCCAACGGGCCATCGACATATCGACGGACCGTCACTGTGCATCGTCAACATGTTTCTGCAGACTGAGACCTGTAAGTGCAAGTCGACGGACCAAGTTGATGGACCATCGACATGTCGACGGGACTGTTAACCCAACCGTCAACATGTTTCTGCAATCAGGGATTTTCAGGCGTAAGTCGACGAAGCAAGTCGACGGGCCTTCGACCCGCTCGTCGAACCGCTTCTCTGGAACTTTCCAGTTTCAACTATAAATAGATGAGTCATGCTCCTAATTTTCAGATTTCACTTTCTCACAAGTCTTGAAAGCTCTAGAATATTACTCACACCATATTATTATATATCCAAGGGAAATCAAGGAGTAAACACCAAGAATTAGTAAAAATCAAGTGTATGGATGCTCACTAAGGTTTGTAGAAATCAAGAAGTCCTTTTGTATTGAAGTGGGGTTTTCTCCAAGTGAAGTACTTTCATCCAAAGTCCATTCCTACATCATCAAAGGTGAGTGTTATGTTCAATTTGTGTTACTAAGAATATTGAGTGGTTGAAAGACTTGGATTATGGAAAGAAGAAGAATATGGAGTGCAAATATGGAAATAGTGATATTCTTGAATGATGACTTGACTTGAGTAATAGTTCTTGACATGTTATGAGTACAATCTTGTCGTGCCTAATACAAATGATGTTAAAGGAGTATTACATGAGAATGAATACGATGTAGTATTATAGGTATGGTGATGGATGATTTTGAAGGTGGATTTAAGAAGTAAACAATGTTTAACTTGAAGAATTTATTGATTATGTTATGATGGGTGTTCTTATTGATGTTTAAGGGTTGTCTCATTTTATGGAAGAAGTTGTCGAAACAAAGGAAATGTCGCCAATTTTTCATTAACTCTTAGTCGCTTTAGCTTAAGCTTAAGTATGTTTCCGGTTGTCTAATCTTAGTACAAATTCTCTTGAAGGTAGAATCTCGAGCTCGAAAGGCAAGCAAGTAGGCAATAGAGTTAAAAAGATATAAAGGTATGTAAGGCTATCCCTTCCTTCAAAGGCATGATTCTTATATATTGTGATTTCTTTCCGGTAATTCCCATGACCTTCTTACATTCCAAAAGATGACAGCTAAAGAGTATTAAAAGTTTCCTATGAGATAGAGATGAGATATGTTCCCTGATAATGATATGATGCTATTATAATGTTAATGATCTTTACATGATTCCTTGATGCTATTCATTGTTGATAGCCTCACCTTATAATGCTAGTTCATTCAAGGTGAGACATGACGATCATGTTGTTCCATAATATAATCGGAGGTTGCCGACCTTACGTCACTCCGATAGAGTTACAGCGTTTACTTGAGCTCTTATGCATGCTTCATGATAAGTATATATGTATGATAACACCGTGCCTAGTTGGCCGAGCATGACACCACTTCGGTGGGCGGCTTATGGATAATGATAACACCGTTCCTATTTGGCCGAACATGACACCACTAGTAGGCGGCGTGAGATAATTACCCCGGACGCGGGCTAATGATGTTATTGATTCAGAAAGCTTATGTATGTATGTGTGATATGTTATAAAGGTAAAAAGTGAGCATGCATGATTCGCCTACGAGGCAAGCGATTCTAGCTAGCTTTTCTTCTTATGCTTTCTATATTCCCTTATGATGTTACCATGTATGCCTTACATACTCAGTACATTGTTCGTATGTCGACGTCCTTTTCTTTTTGGACGATGTGTTCATGCCCATAGGGAGACGACGTAGACGCTTAGGAGCTTACTCAGCAGATTTGCAAGAGCACTCCACTACTTCGGAGTTGCCATCTCTTGGTATATCTTTTGTGTATATATTGGGGCATGGCAGGGCCCTGTCCGCCCTTGTGATTTCAGTACTTCAGTTAGAGGCTCGTAGATACTTATATGTGGGTTGTGGATGTTATGAGACCTTCACATTGTATATGTTGTACATCATCTTGGTAGCCTCGTGGGCTTATGCTTATATACATATTTTGGGAGATTCGGAAATTTGTTATGACAAGTTTGATATTGAAGACATTATATATATATATATATATATATATATATATATATATATATATCCCGGTTGAGTACGATAGATAGTATAATGAGCGGTGCTCGGTAGCCAGCTTCAGGTACCCGTCATGGCCCACTAGTTGGTCGTGACGGATCGCCTGGGCCGACGATATAGTCAGTATTTATATATATCCAGATTTCGGCCTCGCCGGCTTGTCGGTATTATCTGTGTGCAGGTAGGCCTTATCGGCTTAAGTTAGGAGTTACTCCCAGAGTTTAAGATTTAAAGTGGTTCACTCAGGCATAGTTTGGCATCGAGTGCCAGTCACGCCGCTTCAGATTTGGGGTGTGACAGCAAGGCTCAGGTTTGACTGTTCGTGGCACCAGCTCGGCATCGAGGTAGGTTACAGCTTACCTTTCGGTTGGACTCCAATTAGTGAAGCATATGTAGGAGTTAGATATTGAAGGGAAAAACATGTTAGGCCTTCGGGTATGAAGTTGGGATGGATACTTAGGTTGGAATTGTTGTTGACTATGTGGGCTTGTCACCGTGTGTGATATGTCGGTCTTATCGCCCTATCTACTATGCTGTGTTTTGTGATGCATTTATCTCTCTCTTATTATGACACTATCATCAGAAAAGGAAAGGATAATGATTTAGGTTGGAATTGTGATGTGTGCTTATGAAAGAATACGAATGAGATCTTGATAATGATTTACTGTCAATGAGGTTATCATGCACGGCATACATTCTCATTTCATGTGATACATTGGTTTGAACTATGTCTTGATGCTAATGATGATAACTAAGAAAGTGAAACATTCGAGGCTTCTTATTGTGGTGTTTGCTACATGTATATTTCAGATGGCATCTCACCCATACATTATTTGATGTTACTTACGTGGTCCGAAGGGAAATTGTTCCGAACGTGCCATTGCACAGATTTGGGGATAAGCATGTATTGGTAGTTGATTTACGGATGTTGTTATGGTTATTCACCCCATGATTATTGTTGACTTCGACATTCATGCATGCATTTCATCCTGCATTTCTCATGGTCATGTAATGTGGTTCCAAAGGAAAAAAGTGATGGAAAAAGATTATGGATGATAAGAAAGTCGAATATGAAAGTCACCTCTGGGCCATGTGCGGAATGGCTAATATTGTGGAAGTCATCGCTGGGCTGTGTGCGGAGTGAGTGGTACATAGGCTTCACGGGTCATGACTATCGAAACGTGGAGGATTTCTGTCCGTAGCATGTGTGTACGCTATGCGATGTGCTTGGCCAGTGCATTGCATTGCATTGCACATGCATTCATATTACATCCACTCATATCATTGATTCTGTTTATTGCATTCATTTCATTTCATGGTACATTTCCGCATTGATTTCCTAGGTGATGATTCATTTGAGTTGTGCTTGTTAAGTGTTTCTTAGAATCTTGATGGAATCGAGGATTAGAGACTTCCACCTAGGCTATCATGACTTGATATTACTGAGATCTATTGTGGTTCCTAATACTGTGAGTTTTGCGTGATAGTGACTGTATTTTACTCCTTACATTTCTACTTGTTCATTTTTTTTTCATATATGTGTACTAATTGTTGTCGGCCTATGATACCTACCAGTACATAGTGTTTGTACTGATACTACCTTGCTGTACTCCTTTTTGAGTGCAGAGTTCGTCACAGGATCCACGTCACCACCTCATGGGTGATTCCCCAGGCTTCTTATTGAGTTTCCAGGGTAAGCCATGTTCCAGATCCATGGCCCGAAAACGCTTCTCGTATGATATCTGTCTTTCTGTTTCGAGACAAAAAGATTTCAGACACTTACATATTTTATCATTTCTGACTTATGTAATTTTGTTAGTGGCTCTTGTACTATGCCTTGATCAGATCTTTAGGGTGTCGTTCGTATTTCCGCACTTAGTATTTGTCTATGATATTGAGACTGCTTTTATTATTTCGTTTTCGCATGTGATAACTACAAATGGTTAAAGTAAAGGGAAGTGTTCGCCCGCCCGGAGGTTTAGTGTGGGTGCCCACTCTATCCACTAGTTGGGTCGTGATAGAATCAAACTTCGGATTTCTATTTGCAAGGACCACTAATCCTTTTTAAGACTCGAGTTGGGTGTGATCACTCGTCTCCCAAAGTTCTTTAGAAAAATCAAGGTTAAAATTGAAAATACAAATTATCAGTTTATCTATTGTAAAATTAAACAGTTATTTTGTATTTTAATACCTCATATATTCCAATTTTAGTCTAATGAACTAGACATCTACTACAAAGAAATGTATCCACCATAAATAGTTTCGTTATCACTTAATCCCCTATTATCATTTTCATATTGTAATCTGGATATAACTTATATTTGCAAACCATGCAAACCTTAACATAATAAAAGGTAGCAATCACCTTTGCTATATAGAATTTTACACGTCTCTTCATCTACCCTTGGGACTTATATATATTTTCATTTGTAGGATTAGTAATCTGTTCACGAGGAGCTGCAAATCCGTTGGATCTGCACCTTCTAACATTTAGTGTTTAGAATTTTTTACGCTTTTTCCATCATAATTTTCTCTCTGAGAACACTCTCCTCACTGTTCTCTTCATTCATTCTATCTCGGCCATTAATGAAATGTTCATGCAAAGCATAGGCTACACCTTTCGTTTAACATAATAAAGTATCTTCATTCGTTCTTATATTAATACAGCTTAATCGGATTATTGTCACTTGTTGCTATGTCGTTAGTGCAGTACTCATCCAAAATGTGCTGGTAGTAAGTCATAACCGGAAGCAAGTAGAGTTTGGAGTAACTAATAATTAATGTAACTTCAAGTATCACATAACCACGGTGTTTCATTATTTCCTGATTTCGTTAGAACTCAAATGAATGGAGGTCTAGAATTTGGTTTAATCAACATAAATGGATATCAGTAATGAATATTGAACTAGAAAAATGGTGATTTTTTTTTTCTTGTCTAGAATGACAAGACAGACAATATTAGAATGTGAAGGTGCCAATGAACAAGGTGAAAATATAGCGTTATAAATGTAATCAAACGAGAATGAGAATGCTATTCAACAGTAAAAATGAAACTAAACTTGGTCATAATAACTTGTTGAAGAAGATAAAATCAGTTGTATATATGCCTTGTTCAATTTAAATGGTTATGCATTTTGGTTCACTTATCCCACCAAAACTTTCCTTTCTTCGTAGCAGCTGGTTTTTCTTCTTTTTTCTTCTCCACAGACGAAGCTTCAGATTTAGGATCCTCTGCGGCTGCTGGCTTCTCTTCAATTTTTTTATCCTCAGTGGCAGCTGGTTTCTCTTCCGGTTTTACTTCCTCTACTGTCTTCTCGGCAGTAACTTCTTCTTCTGTGGCTGTTGGCATCTCTTCATCATCTGTTTTATTCTCACTCTCCACTGATGGTTTTACTACTTCCTCCACATTCTTCTCGGTAGGAGTTTCTGATTTTACTTCTTCTCCAGACCCCACTTGTGGGACTACATTGGATATGCTGTTGTTGCTGTTGTTGTTGTTATTTATTTGCTTCTCATCAGCATCATTTGTCGGACCATCATCAACAACCTTCTCAACTTCTAGCTCTGTCGTCTTGGCCTCGGATTCTACTTTAGAAGCTTTTACTGATGTCTCCTCTTTCTCTTCTGCCGCACCCTTCCCCTCTTCATTCTGCCACATTCAAAAAGTTACTTAGTAATTACTCTATTTCAAAAAAAGACTGATGCCTTTTTTTCTCTAGTCTATTTCAAAATGGACTGATGTAATTAGTCTATTTCAAAAATTTACTTTGCAATTAGTCCATTTAGAAAAGGATGACTCTTTCCTGTTTTGGCAGTTCTTTAATTTCAATTTTTCATATGGCATGTTTAAGACCACAAAATTAAAGAAATTTTGGTACATTCTACATATCTTTAATTTAATACCACAAAATTCAAAAGTCTTCTTTACTTTCTTGAACTTCATACCAAATCAAAATCAGACAAACATTTTGAAACGAAGGGATATCTTGTTTTTTCTTAAATTTCGTTCCAGTAATAGAACTAACAAAACCTTCCTTCTCAATGGTTAAGGCTAGTCCTAGTCAAAACAAGGTGGAATTAGGATGGTCAATGCACAAACGTACACCTTTTTGTGACCAGATCTATATATAGCTAGATCGAACCAAAAAAGTTTACTTTGGGGTGAATATTTCACGTCTTATAGGTCGCATAATCTTATGCTTAAGAGGTACTCCACTAACGCAATTTCTATAAACCAGACCCGTCAGAATCTATTTATGTAACCTTTCCAACATTTCATGTTTGGTCATATTTCACTGTCTCTAAACATTGGCAATGCCACGCAAAAAATGTTGCTTAGTCAACTCAATTACCAACTTTACATTTCAAATGGTGTTTAGTCTAAGAATAATTCAGAAAAATGTGAAGTGTTAAATTAGAAAAATTACGTGATTCAATTCACAAGAACTTTCCTAACAAAATACTATGTGAAAAGGTGAAAATCTATAACCAATAAAGGTGATAAAAATTGCAGGGTAAGACATCAATTAGTAGACAACAAGACGTAAAAAATGACTAAAAAATGGGGAGATAGAAACTTACTACTCCGTCCATTTCAATTTGTTTGCCTGGAACTTGGCATTGAGTTTAAGAAAATAAATAAGACTTTTGAATCTTATGGTGTTAAACTAAAGATATGCTGAATGTAGCAAAATGTTTTTTAATCTTGTTGTCTTAAACATGTCATGCAAAAAGTTGGAATTAAAGAGTTGCCAAAAAATAAAAGGCATTCTTTTTTAAACGGACTAAGAAGAAAAATAAGACAAACAAACAAAAACAGAAGAAGTACATTTTATTTCATATTATATGACACTTTTCCTTTTTAATTTGTCCGAAAAATGACTAATTTTTGTATACTTTAAACTTCTACTTTTATACATCACGCAATATTTAAAATTACAAATTCTAAGAGGTTGTTTGATTGGGGAACAAGTTATCTCAGGATTAATAACCCCAGGATTAGTTATCCCATCCAGCTTCCACATGGATAAAAATAACACTACAATTACGGAATAATTTGTCATACCACGATTTTATCCTAACTAAACGTGGAATAAACTCATCTCAAATTTATTTCCGGAATATATTATCCCTTATCTCTCGTACCAAACGAGTCCTAAATGTACTATATACATATACACACTATAATATGTATATATTCCTCTTATGTGTTAAATTTTTTTTTATCTTTCTTAAACTCGTGTTGAATCAAACTTCTCCAATAAAATGAAATAGTGTGAAATAATTTGTGGTAGGAAAGCAGGAACATAGGCACAAAACTTGTTACCAAAAAAAAAAAAAAAGGGTACAAAACTATAAACGAAGAGAAATAATGAGAGAGTATATAAACTGGGCATTGAAATATGAATACATACATTGAGAGATGGACTTTTGTCGGCATCATCATTGGCAATGACAGCTTCATCCTTCTTCACCTCTTCTTTGCCGACATCCTTTTCTGGTGCCACTTCAGGAACTTCACCATTCAACACATTAGGCTTGCTTGCACACGCTCCCATTCTCTCTCTCTCTCTCTCTCTTAAGATGCTTTCTTTTCTTTTTTTTCTTTACTCTGAGAGAGAACTGAACCCCCAGATGAGAGAGAAAAGAGGAGAGGCAGAGGAAAGGATGATCAGACAAAAAAGATAAATCAGAGAAAAGGTGAGAACGAAAAGTTTAGGAATACCGGGGTTTTATAGGCAATGCAGTCTGTTGTTCTATGGCGCTGAGCAAAGCTTTCTCAGCCTTTATTTTTCTTTTCTGATCTGGCCTTAGCTTGTTTTTAGTTTTCATTTTATTTTTGTATACGGTAAAAACCGGATTAATATTTGACCGGTGAGACCGGGGGCCAAGAAAAGGAGGAAAACAAGCACGAGCGTTCAGACCAGGGGTATTGCATCAGCGGTGCTCGATCAGAAGAAGTTGGAGGAAAACAGTAAGGTCCGATTTAACCGGGGCAAACTACTTACCAATTAGTCCGGTTTCTACATGGCCGAGTTGATCGTGGCCGTTGGGCCGGTTTCTACATGACCGAGTTGATCGTGGCCGTTAGTCCGGCTTCTTCATGGCCGTTATGATCGTAGCCGTTGGTCCGGTTAATCAGTTATTCAATTGCCATGTGAGAAGACCGTTTAGCCACTTTGAAATATCGTTAGCACGACGGCTACAGACCGTACGACCCAACCTTATCCATATTAGGGCTTCCTTTATTGAAAAAGGACTTTATGATGTATGAAAGGCCCATAGAGAAAAACTATAAATAGGGGGCACTTCCTTACTTTTGGGGGTTAGCTTTTCAGATCTAAAACATTGTATTAGAATTTATATTGAAACTCTCCCTCTCTCTCACTCTCTCTGGTTTTGGTCCCATGAGAAGCAAGTAAATTCATTTAACCATATTATTCAATATTGCATTGAAATACACATATATCTAGCTCAAATTCATAATATTAGCTTTATTCATAAGTAAGTAAATACGATACTTATATATATATAAGTCATTATACACAAACCCGCATACACATTACTCATCAATCGAAATAGATTGAAGTACCCACATATCCTATACCTCATTAACAAATTCAATTCGTTACCTAATTTCGGGGGTAAACAGTTTGGCGCCCACCGTGGGGCTAGGATAATAGTAGTCTTTAATCTCGGTTTCAGCCGTTCACCCATTAATATTTTTCAATCTTTCGGTGACCAGGAAAACTAGGATTAAAATGGCGACTAGTGGACAACTTCGGTCACATCAACAACAACGAGATTGGCCGAAAATGACAAATTAGCATGGGATTACCAATGGAACCACACCCAAATACCGCTGATTCAAGAGAGGGACTCAACCTACAGAACACCGTGGACTGTGAGAATGCCGCGCCACCGGCCACCGATCCCTTAAATACTCTCAATTCAATTACTTTATCCCGGGAACAAGGCCAAAAAGTGCCAAATACCCCGGATGATATTAACTTACGTCTTATCTTTGAAATGTTGCAGGAACAGAGAGCAGCTATTGCCGAACAAGGAGTCGCAATAGCCCCACAAAACAAAAATGATGGAACGACCTCGGGAGAAGACGAAGCCCCGCCGAACCTTATGGGACCAAGCACGATGGTCAGAGCAATGGGTCCGTGAGCCGGGTCATCCACCGAAGTCTGAAAATGCTCGAAACATTGGCAAAGCGTGTAGACTCACGCGAGAAGAGGCGGAAACATATAACTCTCGGGTGGATCGATCCTGGTGGGCTCCGCCCATTCTGAAAGGACCAGATTCGAAGAAGGTCTTTTCCCCCGAGTGCGGCTTCGAAGTTGATCCCGAAGAGGTTCAAAATGCCAGATATCCAGAAATATGATGGCACAATGGACCCTCAAGAACACGTGACTTCATACACCTGGCCATAAAAGGCAATGATGTCAAAAGAGAGATTAATCCGATTGTTTAAAAAATTTGGGAAACTCCTGGGGATTGACTTGGAGACCATTTTCCCCGGGA